>NW_024070190.1:900272-1156678 GCF_014754425.2 Oryx dammah | reverse complement strand
GATCCATGAACATGGAATAGTTCTCTATCTATTAGTGTCCTCTTTGATTTCTTTCACCAGTGTTTTATAGTTTTCTATATATAGGTCCTTAGTTTCTTTAGATAGATATATTTCTAAGTATTTTATTCTTTTCGTTGCAATGGTGAATGGAATTGTTTCCTTAATTTCTGTTTCTATTTTCTCATTATTATTGTATAGGAATGCAAGTGATTTCTGTGTGTTGATTTTATATCCTGCAACTTTACTATATTCATTGATTAGCTCTAGCAATTTTCTGGTGGAGTCTTTAGGGTTTTTTATGTAGAGGAGCATGTCATCTGCAAACAGTGAGAGTTTTACTTCTTCTTTTCCAATTTGTATTCCCTTTATTTCTTTTTCTGCTCTGATTGCTGTGGCCAAAACTTCCAAAACTATGTTGAATAGTAATGGTGAAAATGGGCACCCTTGTCTTGTTCCTGACTTTAGGGGAAATGCTTTCAATTTTTCACCATTGAGGAAGCTTTATATCCCCTCTGGCTGGGAGGCAGCAACTAGTGAAAATAACCCCATCTGATTTAAGCAGATCAAGTCGGTGAATAACATCAATTATTCTTAGGAAATGGGTGCTGGGGTTACAGCAATAATAACTGAAGTAGGAGTAAAAATAAAAGGCTCACAGTCAGAATTCATTTGCATGACTGGACGGTATGTGAGTAGCACAGCTTGGCATGAGTGGAATGCACTGGAATGAAGAAAAATCCTAGTCGTTCTTGCCGACCCTAACATGAGTGAAGGGCAACCAACTGTCCTGGCTTTAGCACTCTAAGTCCGTGCCCCTGGAAGTCCCGTAGTCCCTAGTGAACTAAGATGGTATGCTGCAGCCAGCACAGCAGGTAGGGATTGAAAGTGGTCAACACACAGTTTGGTAAAAAGAAAGTGGAGACAGAATTAAAAGTTTTAAAGATGGGACCGGGGAACTCAAGACCTCTTGGATAAAGAGCCCTATTCCTTGGAGCCACATCACTTTTATTTAGTATCTTGGCACACAGAATGTATCTGTTTTGCTGTGACAAAATCAGCCTCCTGTGTCCCCGGTCACTTCTCTAATTTTATTGATTACTTTGAACTATCTGCTATTTTCTTGTATAAGGGGTATCACCCAGTTGGGGGTCACAGACCCACATATGCCTTGAGAAAACATCTTGGTGTGTGCACAAGCAGTGTTCTGAACTCGGTGCTGATCCAGTCGGTGTTCCAAGGTCCATACTATGTTTTTCCTTAGCTTAGCAGGGCATGATAACCCCAACTAATAACCTGATATACTTTCGTTTAGATTATACTGTACTGCTATATTTTGCATTTATACTATTCCCATGGTGTTTTTCTCATGGCTTAGCCAGAGCAACAGGCAGCTGATTATTAACCCCTGCAATGGTGGATCACTCTACCTGGTTTCTGGATATCTTGACTTGCACTCTCTTCCCCAAGAAGTCCTTTAGTGGACTCCTCATGAGATAAACTTTAGGCAGCTCTGGAAAAAAAAAAAAAAGAAAGCCAAGTAAGCTCTTTGTATCTGCACTTCTCTTCTCCCTGTGAAGTATGTGCTCAGGATTTTAAGAGTTTATGTTTTTCCTACCTCTTAGACGGCAGGCTGGCAAGCAGCAGGTACAGTGGTCCTAACGTGGAGCAGCTGCTTGTGTTGGGAGTACAGTCTCCCTCAACACTGGAGACTAGACTCTTGAGAGCCTTTGAGGCTTCTCCAGGGGCCTGTCCTTAACTCCTGGGGTTTTAGCAAGAGGTGTTGGGTGAGGAGAGGTGTCACAGTGTGGGGGTGTGTTACAACATTTCAAGAACTTTCGGTGTCTTTCCCATTCAGTTAACTTGGCTTATTACTGCTCTCATCTCTAGGATTCTGTCAGGTATGTTTTCCTTTAGGGGCTTATGAGTGCCATTTTGGAGTTTGACCTTGTCTGGTTAGAAAGTCAAAAGTTCTGAAAATCACTTAGTTCTGGAAATATTTGAAAATAGACCAGTAGAATGTGTTGAGACTATGGTTTCTAGAGTCAGACTTTCTGAGTTTGAATCCTATTTCTTTCCCATTTTAGTATGTATGACCTTGGGCCAGTTCTCTGACCTTAGTTTCTTTACCTATAAAACAGGGATAATAATGGTGTCCTCAAAAAGTTTCTGTGAGAATAAAATGAGCTAATTTATAAAATAGTGATTTTTAAATTAAAATATCTCTTTATGCTTTATTGAGATATAATGACATTCAGTTTAGTTCAGTCGCTCAGTCGTGTCCGACTCCTTGCGACCCTATGAATTGCAGCACGCCAGGCCTCCCTGTTCATCACCAACTCCTGGAGTCCACCCAATCCGATGTCCATTGAATAATGATATTAACACTGTGTAAATGTAAGGTGTTCAGTGTGTTAATTGGATATACTTATATATTGCAAAATGACTGCCACCATAGCACTAGTACATAGTTAACACCTCCATCACATTGTTACAATTTCTTTTTTTGTGATGAGAACATTTAAGGTTTACTCTCTTAGCAACATCCAAGAACACAACACAGTATCATCAGCTACAATCACCATGCTATACATTAGACTCCCTCAAACTTATTCGTCTTGTTACAGGAAGTTTGTACCTTGTAGCATCAGGCCTGACAGTTGGTTTTTCTTTTTTGTAATACAAGTGTCTGACTTAAGCTTTGATTGCCAAGGGATCCACTTCAAAGAGTCATCCACTTCAAAAACAGCTATCTCTATAAACACCTTGCCAGCCACATGTCTAGATAAAGAGCCAGGCTGAGCTGTCCCCTACTGCCCCAGGCTCCTTTGTTTCAGAGATTAAAAAAAATAAAAGCCTAGTCACATACTATAAAGTTCACACTTTAAAGTATATGATTCAGAGGTTTTTAGTGTATTTATAGAGTTAAGCCACCACCACTGTTATCTATTTCAGAGTATTTTTATCATGTCAGAAAAAGTCCCATATCTGTTAGCAGTCAGGCCCATTTCTCCCCTTTCCCTGGCAACCACTAGTTGACTTTCAGGTTCTATAGATTTGCCTATTTTGGACATTTCATATAAGTGGAACCATACAATATGTGACCTTTGGTGTCTGGCTTCTCTCACTTAGCATTATGCTTTCAAGGTTCACCTATACTGTAGCATGGGTCAGTATTTGCTTCCATTCTATTATGACTACTACTCCACTGTACAGATAGACCACATTCATCAACTAAGGAACATGTGAACTGTTGAAAAGTAGAACTCTGAAAATTACACAGCATAAAACATTAATCCCACATAATGTATATGTGTCCTAATAATGATCACTAATATTTACTGAGCACTTACTGTATATGAGGGGTTGCTCTAAATGGGTGTACATTTTAGCCCATTTCGTGTTCATCACAACCCTGTGAGGGGGTTGTCACTATGACTGCCATTATTTTATGAGAAATTAGGAAATATGGAAATTAAGTAACATATCTCAAGATAAACAGCAAATAGGTGATTCAAATCTAAAAAGTCTGTGTGTAAAGCCTGCGGTTTATTTTTCATTAAAAATTATGTTAAGAACTTTTTGGGGATATATATTTCTATGAATTGTAACATACACTGCCACAATAAGATAAAGAACTATTTCATAATCCTAAAATACTCTTCTTTATCCATGTCATTTATTGGAGGAGGTTGCTGAGAGGACATGGCAGCTGGTTTCAGAGACCTTGATTGATTTCAATAAATGACCATTTGGGCTGCTTGTTTTTTCTCTTCCATTTAAATTCCCATTCTGTGTTTTAAATTCACCAATAAACAGAAGGCCTTTGAAACTCTAGGTCCCACACTTGTTCCCACAACCCTACACCTGCTGCCTCTCTTTTTTCTACCCCTGACTTTGCTATGTGGCCTGAGGTGTGCTGTGTAATTTTCAAGACCTTTGAGTAATAAACCTCTTCCCCAAAGTTTCCTGTTGGTTATTGCTGAGGGCATCTTAAAATCATGATAAGAACCACAAGGGTCAGTCCAGCAATAACAGTTGTTACCAACAGGCTGAGACCAGCATAAAACAGTACTCTTGACCAATATCTCCCTACGCCTCCTACCTCTCAGCCTTTGGTAACCACCCCTCTACTCTGTTTCTATGAGTTTGACTTTTTTAGATTCTACATAAGTTATATCATTATTTGTCTTCCTCTGACTTATTCACTTGCATAATGTTCTCATGGCCCATTCATATTGTCTCATAAGGCAGAATTTCCTTCTTTCTCATAAGCATTTTTCCATTGTATATATGTATACTACAACTTCTTTAACAATTCATCCCTTGGGGGATACTTCAGTTGTTTTCGTTCACAGTGGCGACTCTGAATAATGCTCCAATGAACAGGAGAATGCAGATATCCCTTCAAAATCTTGTTTTCATTTCCAGAGGTGGAACTGCTGGATCATATAGTGGTGGCTCTATTTTTAATTTCTTGAGTAATCTCCATATTGTACTGCATAGTGACTGCATCGATTTACATTCCCCTCAACAGTGCATAAGGGTTTCCTTTTCTCCACATCTTCACCAACATTTGTTATCTTCTGTCTTCTCAGTGAAAATCATTTTAACAGGATTGTGGTAATAGCTCACTCTGGTTTTCACTTGCATTTCTCTGTTGATTAATGATGTTGAGCCTCTTTTCACTTATCTGTTGGCCATTGGTATGTCTTGTCTTCTTTGGAAAAACATCTATTTAGTTCCTCTGCCCATTTTTAGTCAGATTTTTAAATTTTTTTTTGCTATTGACTTGTATGAGAACCTTGAAAGAAAGTGAAAGTGAAAGTGAACGTGTCTCAGTTGTGTTCGACTCTTTGCAACCCCATGGACTATATCAGTTCAGTTCAGTTCAGTCGCTCAGTCATGTCCGACTCTTTGTGACCCCATGAATCACAGCACGCCAGGCCTCCCTGTCCATCACCAACTCCCCGAGTTCACCCAGACTCACGTCCATCGAGTCAGTGATACCATCTAGCCATCTCATCCTCTGTCGTCCCCTTCTCCTCCTGCCCCCAATCCCTCCCAGCATCAGAGTCTTTCCAATGAGTCAACTCTTTGCATGAGGTGGCCAAAGTACTGGACTTTCAGCTTTAGCATCATTGCTTCCAAAGAAATCCCAGGGCTGATCTCCTTCAGAATGGACTGGTTGGATCTCCTTGCAGTTCAAGGGGCTCGCAAGAGTCTTCTCCAATACCACAGTTCAAAAGCATCAATTCTTTGGCACTCAGCTGCCTTCACAGTCCAACTCTCACATCCATACATGACCACAGGAAAAACCTTAGCCTTGACTAGACGGACCTTAGTCGGCAAAGTAATGTCTCTGCTTTTGAATATGCTATCTAGGTTGGTCATAAATTTTCTTCCAAGGAGTAAGCATCTTTTAATTTCATGGCTGCAGTCACCATCTGCAGTGATTTTGGAGCCCCCCAAAAATAAAGTCTGACACTGTTTCCACTGTTTTCACTAGATAGTCCATGAAATTCTCTAGGCCAGAATACTGGAGTGGGTAGCCTTTCCCTTCTCAGGGGATCTTTCTAACCCAGGGATTGAACCCAGGTTTCCCACATTGCAGGTGGATTCTTTACCAGCTGAGCCACAAGGGAAGCCTAAGAATATTGGCGTGGGTAAGCCTATCCCTTCTCCAGGGGATCTTCCCAACCCAGGAATCAAACCAAGGTCTCCTGCATTCCAAGTGGATTACCAACTGAGCTATCAGGGAAACCTTGTTTACAGATTAATCCTTTATTAGCTATGATTTGCAGATATTTTCTCCCATTCCATTCGTTGTCTTTTCATTTTGTTAATGTTTATTTTTGTTGAAAGGAGCATTTATCTTGCTGTGCAGAAATCTGATGTAGTTCTACTTATTAATTTTTGCTTTTGTTGTGCTTTTGGTGTCACACCCAAAAAACTGTTGCTAAAACCAATGTCCAGAAGGTTTTTCTTATGTCTTCTTGTAGGATTTTTATGGTTTTATGTCTTAATACTTAATTCATTTTGAGAATTTTTGTGAGTAGCATAAGGGGTTCAATCTCTTTCTTCAACATGTGGTTATCCCATTTTTCCAGCACTATTTATTGAAGAGACTATCCTTTATCTATTAAGCACTCATGATTTCCTTGGGAAATATTAGTTGATTGTATACATTAGGATTTATTTCTGGTCCTCTCTTCTGGCCCATGGTCTATGTGTCTATTTTTATGCCAGTACCATACTGTTTGGATTACTATAGCTTTGAAATTAGGAAGCATAACACCTCCAGTATGTTCTTCTTTCTTAGGATTTCTTTGACTATTCAGGATTTTTTGTGGTTTCATACTAATTTTAGGGTCTTTTTCTATTTCTGTGAAAAATGCAATTAGAATTCTGATAGAAACAGTACTGATTATAGATGGCTGTGGGTAGTAGTATGGCCATTTAAACAATATTAATTCTGAGTATAGAATATCTTTTAACTTTTTTGTGTCTTACTTAATTTCCTTCTCCAAAGTCTCATGGCTTTCAGTGTGCAGATCTTTCACTTCCTTTGCTAAATTTATTTCTAAGTATTCTATTATTTTTTTATATTATTGTAAATTGGGATTGTTTTCTTTCTCTTTCAGATGCTTTATTGTTAGTGCATAGAAATACAAGTGATTTCTATCTTGAGTTTGTATCCTGCAATTTTACTGAAATCATTGATTAGTTGCAACACTTTGGGGGCATGTTTTTAAGATTTTCTATATATAGGATGATATGCTTTGCAAATAAAGAAAATTTTACTTCTTCCTTTTTGATTTGGATGCTTTTTATTTCTTTTCCTTGCCTGATTTCTCTGGCGAGGACTTCCAGTACTATGCTGAATAGGAGTGGTAAGAGTGGATCCTCTTTTCTTGCTCCTACTCTTAGAGGAAAAACTTTAAACCTTTTGACACTGAGTATGATGTTAGCTGTGGGTTTGTCATATTCAGCCTTTATTATGTTGGCACTGAACAACGTTTGCCTGAGGGATGGGATGATGCATGCAAAATGAATCTTTCTTGTCTTCTTGTGCGGTTAGTTTCAAGTTGCTTTTATCTAACTGTTTTGCTCAGGTTTCTTAAGTGGACTCCAGAGCTTTCCCAGAGCTGTTTTTGTTCATAAAAAACCGTCCAATTGTTGATCTTTATGAGGAAGGGAGGCTGGAGTGACATCATCTCAAGGAATGTATATAAAATGCTTAGAGCATAGAATGAATGCTATATTGTTGTTGTTCAGTCACTAATTTGTGTCCAACTCTTTGCAACCCCATGAACTGTAGCACGCCAGGCTTCCTTGTCCTTCACTATCTCCCTGAATTTGCTCAAACTCATGTCCATCGAGTCAGTGATGCCATCCAACCATCTCATCCTCTGTTGTCTCCTTCTCCTCTTGCCCTCAATCTTTCCCAGCATCAGGGTCTTTTCCAACGAGTCGGTTCTTTGCATCAGGTGGCCAAATTATTGGAGTTTCAGCTTTAGCATCAGTCTTTCCAATGAATATTCACGGTTGATTTCCTTCAGGATTGACTGAAGGCAGGCAATTGATCTCCTTGCTGTTCAATGGACTCTCAAGAGCCTTTTCCAGCACCACAGTCCAAAAGCTACATAAACATTTGCTATAAGTGTTACTATGGTTACTATCAATGTCACAAGTGAAAATAGTTTAGCAGACATGAGTCTAAAATATATACTATTTATTTTCTAGTTGTATGGATTAGGCAGTTTATTTACCTTTCAGAGTCTGACTTGTCTCATCTGTAAAGTCATAGCTCATAGGTTTGTTATCAGAACTAAATGAGGTAACTAGTTAAAATATCCAGCAAAATGTCTGACATCCTGCTTGCTCAATACATATTGACAGTTTTCCATCCACAGTAAGTTAACATAGATTTGGTGCCACAATTATTTAGTTCACATTACTTAGGTAATTACATACAATGCACTAAGAGGGATTATCAAAGCTGGTCTTTGGATTATCACTGCTTTGGGTTGGGTACAGTAGGTCCTAACCTTTATGCTTGATTAAGATCGATATCCATGGTCTCTCTTGAACTTCAGTGGCAAGGGTTACTGAAAATATTTCTCTGAACCACATAGCTACTGAGAATATATAGCCTCACTTCATAACAATAAGAGGCATAGAAATTGTTTACCAGCTCCCAGAGGAGTTGGTTACAACCCCAAGATTTTCTTACCAGCCATAACGGAATGCTTTTCTCTGGCTGGAGCCAGCTCAGCACCATCCGGAAAAGTGCCAACTAGGGCACTAAGGTCTTTGTCCAGATGGTGCCAACTCTCCTTGCCTGGTTCCACAAGACTGCCTTGTTTCTTCTGTCCCTTTTATTCCCTGCTTGCATGGCAAGGCATTACCCTCCCCCTGCTTTTTTCCTCTGAATGTTTTCTGGCTGACAAAAGCACATCCCGAGCCTTCCCTAACCACACCCTCCACACAAGACTATTTCCACATAGCATCACATTGTTTGTTTGCTCCTCTTGCTTTTATTTCTTGGGAGAATGTAGCTTTCAGGCTCAATCTCTCATTTCTTTAGTGGCCAAGAAATGAGACTATTCCTGAACCATAATTAGGGTTCATGCCTCTATCATGGTTCCAAGGAAAGTCCAAAGTTGTCCTGGGGGATACATGAAGCATGAATGAGCCCTGTACTAGTCACCACACAAGGAAGGTCAAAAGCACAACTGTCTTTACCTTACATGCATAATCTCATTCTTTTCACCAGCTTTCACTTTTATCAAAAGGTCAGAGAAGTGGATCAGGAAACTTAGCCAACTGTTCTAAGTCACATTCTTTAGTCTGTAATATAGCAGATCATGTCCAGCAGTATCATTTGTATCCTTTCATTACTTTAAACAGTTTATACGTCTGGTTATCTGATATGAATATACAGCTGAACAGACAACATGGTTGTTTCACAGGTGTGAGATCAAGCATCTTTAGTATTTGAATGAACTTTTATTTAGTCACTGATAGCATACCTTGTTAGCACTAAGTCTTGTAAGAACAATTCATATAAGACACATTTGCATTATGGTGAGAGAAATTTATCACTGATGACAGGTTCACAAAGTAAAATCTATGATGGAGACATACTGATAGGAGCAAGTTGAGTCCTGTCTGGAGGCAGGGGAGAGAGAGGACAAGGTGGAGATTTTGGAACAATCACAGTAAGTAGTGCAGTAGCAGTGGCTGTGTGGCACAGGAGCGGCCCAGGGGATATACCCTATGTTCAAGGTCAGGAGCAGTGGTTGTGAGGAGATACCCCATGTCCAAGGTCAGGAGTGGCGGCTATGCTTTGCTGGAGTAGCTGTGAAGAGATACCCCAAGTCCAAGGTAAGAGAAACCCAAGTAAGACAGTAGGCACTATAAGGGAACAGAGGGCAGACAGACTGAAACCACAATCACAAAAAACTAGCCAATCTGATCACATGGACCACAGCCTTGTCTAACTCAGTGAAACTAAGCCATGCCATGTGGGGCCACCCAAGACGGATGGGTCATGGTGGAGAGTTCTGACAGAATGTGGTCCACTGGAGAAGGGAATGGTGAACCACTTCAGTATTCTTGCCTTGAGAACCCCATGAACAGTATGAAAAGGCAAAAAGATAGGACACTGGAAGATGAACTCCTCAGGTTGGTAGGTACCTAGTATGTTACTGGAGATCAGTGGAGAAATAACTCCAGAAAGAATGAAAAGACAGAGCCAAAGCAAAAACAACATGCAATTGTGGATGTGACTGGTGATAGAAGCAAGATCCGATGCTATAAAGAGCAATATTGCATAGGAACCTGGAATGTCAGGTCCATGAATCAAGGCAAATTGGAAGTGGTCAAACAGGAGATGGCAAGAGTGAATGTCGACATTCTAGGAATCAGCAAACTAAAATGGACTGGAAGGGGTGAATTTAACTCAGATGACTATTATATCTACTACTGTGGGCAATAATCCCTTAGAAGAAATGGAATAGCCATCATAATCAACAAAAGAGTCTGAAATGCACTACTTGCATGCAATCTTAAAAACGACAGAAGAATCTGTCATTTCCAAGGCAAATCATTCAATATCACAGTAATCCAAGTCTATGCCCCAACCAGTAATAATGAAGAAGCTGAAGTTGAATGGTTCTATGAAGACCTACAAGATCTTCTAGAACTAACATCCAAAAAAGACGTCCTTTTCATTAGAGGGGACTGGAATGCAAAAGAGGTCAAGAAACACCTGGAGTAATGGGCAAATTTGGCCTTGGAGTACAGAATGAAGCAGGGCAAAGGCTAATAGAGTTTTGTCAAGAGAACACACTAGTCATAGCAAAACCCTCTTCCAACAACACAAGAGATGACTCTATACATGGACATCACCAGATGGTCAACATTGAAATCAGATTCATTATATTCTTTGCAACCAAAGATGGAGAAGCTCTATACAGTCAGCAAAAACAAGACCAGGAGCTGACTGTGGCTCAGATTATGAAATCCTTATTGCCAAATTCAGACTTAAATTGAACAAAGTAGGGAAAACCACTAGACCATTCAGGTATGACCAAAATCAAATCCCTTATGATTATACAGTAGAAGTGAGAAATAGACTTAAGGGACTGGATCTGATAGACAGAGTGCCTGATGAACTATGGATGGAGGTTTGTACAGGAGACAGGGATCAAGACCATCCCCAAGAAAAAGGAATGCAAAAAAGCCAAATGGCTGTCTGAGGAGGCCTTACAAATAGCTGTGAAAAGAAGAAAAGTGAAAAGCAAGGGAGAAAAGGAAAGATATACCCAACTGAATGCAGAGTTCCAAAGAATAGCAAGGAGAGATAAAGCCTTCCAAAGTGATCAATGCAAAGCAATAGGGGAAAAAAATAAAAAATAGAATGGAAAGACTAGAGATCTCTTCAAAAAGTTAGAGATACCAAGTTAACATTTCATGCAAAGATGGGCTCAATAAAGGACAGAAATTGTATGGATCTAACAGAAGCAAAAGATATTAAGAAGAGGTGGCAAGAATACACAAAAAAACTGTACAGAAAAGGTCTTTACCACCCAGATAAACACGATGGTATGATCACTCACCTAGAGCCAGACATCCTGGAATGTGAAGTCAAGTGGGCCTTAGGAAGTATCACTACAAACAAAACTAGTGGAGGTGATGGAATTCTAGTTGAGCTATTTCAAATCCTAAAAGATGATGCTGTGAAAGTGTTGCACTCAATATGCTAGCACATTTGGAAAACTCAGCAGTGGCCACAGGACTGGAAAAGGTCAATTTTCATTCCAATCCCAAAGAAAGGCAATGCCAAAGAATGCTCAAACTCTCTGTGCATCAGGGAGTCTGGAATTTTCACATAAAGCCATAAAGTAATGCAAATCCCTGCTTCTCATAGGGCAATTTTAAAAAATAAAACTTCTATCCTTCAGGAAGCAGTGACTGTTATGATAGTTCTGCTTTAACCTGTATTCAGGCATGGCCTATAATTTTAGTTTTTGTTTTGTTCTGAACCCACACATCATGCTACTAGAGCTGCAGCTGGATCTCTGAACTTTAGAAAATGTACCATTTCTGTAATGCCTTCCACCTTCATCTTTGGCCCTGCTCAGGGAGCCTGTACTTATGGAAACAGGGCAAACCAATTTCATGAGGAAGAAGTTTTCTGCCTGGCAAGTTCAGGTCTCTGTAAGTGGCAGGGGAAATGTCTGGGTAGTCAGAAACCAAAAGTATGGGATGCCAGAGAATGCAGGAAGAGAGAAGGAGCAAACTGACAAGGGAAATGAGGTAGCTTCAAATATAAACTTGGTCTTCCTTGAGACATTTTTCTGGGGTTCTGATTATGTCCTTAGCTAAGTCTCTCTGGCCAATAGGAAATGAGACATCGCATTTCTTAAGAGATAATCAGGCCTTAGTAACACCAACACTTGTAATGAAATTGCAAGGACTCCCAACCAAAATTACCAACTCTTTTGTAGGGAAGGACCTCATTTTCTGGAAATATCTGTTATTCCTGGAAAACAAAAAGCCCTCAGCAGCCTTCTAGGCCTGACTGGGTCAGTAGTTTCTGTGCTGACCTGTAGGTCAGGATGAATGCTATTGGATGAATGTTATTGGATGAATGCTATTGGATGTACTAGCAGCTGAGAAGTGGGGTACCCCTGTCCTCTGGGGTTCAATTTCACTCTAAGTTCTTTAACATCAGCTTCTTGCCAAGACTTCACCAGCTGTTTATGATCATAACCGACCATTATCTGAGTCTGAGAACCTCATATAACCTTACCCGAAATTCAGAGCAGGGAAGGAATTTTGAGTCCAGTGTAATAATTTCACACAAGGGCCAATTAGAGAAAATGTTGCATCACCTCCTCACAGTTCATGCTGCAGTAAAGTCGAAAACAAAAACCACAGACTGTTTGTGATTATTTAATATTGTTCTGGTACACAGTCTACTCAAATAAAAAACAAAATGCAATTTATTCCATTCTACTGAGAAATAAAATAAAGCTTATTGTAATCACTAGCAGAATATGTTTGGAGAGAAGATGATTTAGGTAATTTTTAAAATTTTAGCCAAAGTAATTTTTCCTACATATGTACTTCAAAACCCTATAACTGAGGACTACTCTTTTGAACAATACAGGGAGGAAACAGTGGATGAAAAAATAATTTCCATTTTGAAAAATAATCCAATTGCACAAGAATGTTGATAATAACTCTGACATCATTTGGGATAATACATTTAAAGTGCTGTAATCTAAATGGCTATAATGATGCAAGAAAAAAAAGAAATAGGATAGCTAAAGAGTAAACAGCGTTTTAAAAGAATGTTTCAAAAACAGGGTCATTGTTACCAATCTAAAGGAATAGTTCTAGCTGACTTTTCAGCACATCTAGCATTGGAGAAGGAAATGGCAACCCACTCCAGTGTTCTTGCCTGGAGAATCCCAGGGATGGGGGAGCCTGGTGGGCTGCCGTCTATGGGGTCGCACAGAGTCGGACACGACTGAAGCGACTTAGCAGCAGCAGCAGCAGCAGAACCTGTTCTGCTCTGGTTTTGCTTCTGTCAGAGTCCATCCTTGAAACTGAATAAAGACTTCATCCCCTCTTCTAATTATCTATTTATTTAAAGAGGGATTAGGAAGCTAGCTGAACATAAGAATTGAATATGATCTCCAAAAGAAGATGAGTCAGAAAATAAAATGGGGAGTACCTTGACTCATGGCAGAAATATACACTGACTGGGGAAATTTAAGCAGTTTCTGTTTGGACATTGAAAACAGCAAGCCCTTATTTGTTATAATTGGTGAAATGGTTTCTCAAACATAGGCTTCTGGATCTGGGAAAGCTAAACTCTCATTGGGTGTTATCTCTTTCCTTCTCATATATCCAGAACTCTTTCATGGTCATAACTACTTTCCTTCTTGGCTGGTGTCCTCCAGTAATTACAAAGGACTTGAAAGTGAGACAGCTGTCAGCCCTCTGATTGCTAGGGTTGATGTGACTGATCTGATGGACATGGACTCTTTCTTACTCCTCATACCATGAGGAGTTCTCTTGAAGTTCAAAGAGGATGACTTCCACAAGTAGAGAGGATTATTCTTCAATAAAAGGAAAGCAATCACAGCACTCTATTGTAAGGAACTTTGTATCAGTTGGCTAATTTAAGCAGAAATTGGGAACAGTTTTAGATGAACATATAAAGAATATTTTCATGATTTTGGAAATGGTGAGGAAAGATTTCTTACTCAAGACAAAAAGCACAAACTATGCAAAATAACTGATAAATTTGACTACATAAAAATGTAATTAAAGTCTGTATCAAAAGACACTGGAGTGCTCCATATCCAACGCAGCCTCTAGCCATCACAACAGTCCCACCTCCTACCAAAGGGGTAAAGGCCAGTAAAACTGAGGAAAGAGGGAGCAGCAATTCGTATTAAAAACAGCCCTCACACCAAAAATCATTAAACCCATGCACGCTGCACAGGGATGTTTCCACATAAAAGTAACCCTCCAAGACCACAGTACTTCTTAACTCATAGAGCAAGAGAAACATAAGTAAAAGGAAGAAACAGAGGAACCACTCCCAGGTGAAATAGAGAATTCCCTTGAAAGAACAAACAATGAAACAGACTTCTTTAGTCTAACAGGCACTGAGTTTAAAGGGGGGATAATAAAAATACTGAGGGAATTAAGAAAGGCTATCAATAGAAATGCAGATTGCTGTAGAAGGGAACTAGAAGCTGTAAGGAACCCAGAAAAATTAGAGAATTCATTTGAAGAGATGAAAGCTGAACTAAAGGCTATGAATAGCAGAATGAATAATGCAGAAGAAGATCTGGAAGACAGGATAATGGAAATCACCCAACTAGAACAGCAGAAAGAAACCCAAATGAAAAAAAAAATTAAAGCAATATAAGAGACCCACAGGATAAAGTAAAGCATGGTAATCTACACATAATAGGGAACTGAGAAGAAGAAAAAGGGGACTGAAAACATACTTGAAGAACTTATGGCTGAAATCTTCCCAAACCTAAAGAAGGCAACAGGTGTCCAGATACAAGAAGCACAGAAGGTTCCAAAAAAGATAAACCCAAACAGACCCACACCACAATATATTATAATAAAAAATGGCAAAAGATAAAGAGAGGATTCTAAAGGCAACATTCAAAAACAAAGAGTTAATTACAGGGAACCCCTATAAGGCTATGAGCTGAGTTTTCTACAGAAACACTGCAGGCCAGAGGAAGTGGCAAAACTTATATACTTACAACAACAAAGCATTAATAAAGGAAATTAAAGATAACTTAGAAAAATGTGAAGATATCTAACGCTGTTGGATTGAAAGAATTAATCTTATTAAAATGGCCATACTATTCAAAGCCATCTACAGATTTAATAGGATCCATATAAAATTACCCATGCTATTTTACACGGAACTAGAACAAATAATCCTAAAATTTATGCTGCTGCTGCTGCTAACTCGCTTCAGTCGTGTCCGACTCTGCGACCCCACAGACGGCAGCCCACCAGGCTCCCCCATCCCTGGGATTCTCCAGGCAAGAACACTGGAGTGGGTTGCCATTTCCTTCTCCAATGTATGAAAGTGAAAAGTGAGAGTGAAGTCGCTCATGTTGACTCTTAGCGACCCCATGGACTGCAGCCTACAAGGCTCCTTCATCCATGGGATTCTCCAGGCAACAGTACTGGAGTGGGTTGCCATTTCCTAAAATTTATATGGAACCATAAAAGACTCAGAATTGCCAAAGCAATCCTGCGGAAAAAAATGAACAAAGCAGAAGGCACAGCCCTACTAGATTTGAACAATACCACAAAGCTTCAGTAATTAAAACAGTATGGAATTTGGACAAAAATAGACATAAGGATCAATGGAACAGAATAGAGAGCCCAGAGAAAAGCCCACACACCTACAGTCAATTAATCTTGGACAAAGGAGGTTAAGAATATAAAATGAGAAAAAAAAAACAGTCTCTTCCAGAAGTGGTGCTGGGAAAGTTGGACAGCTGCATGTAAATCATTGAAGTTAGAACACATGCTTACACCAAGTACAAAAATAAACACAAAATGGCTTAAAGACTTAAACATAAGATACGATACCATTAAACTACTAGAAGAGATCATAGGCAAAACGTTTTCTGACATAAATTGTACCAGCATTTTCTTAAGTCAGTCTCCTAAAGCAAGAATAGAAACAGAAAGTAAAAGTGAAAGTAAAGTCGCTCAGTCCTGTCTGACTCTTTGTGACCCCATGGACTGTAGCCTACCAGGCTCCTCCCTCCATGGGATTCTCCAGGCAAGAGTACTGGAGTGGGTTGCCATTGCCTTCTCCAGTGGATCTTCCTGACCCAGGGATTGAACCCGGGTCTCCTTCATTCCCGGTCCAGGCAGGCACTTCAACCTCTGAGCCACCAGGGAAGCCCATATATAAACAGAAACAACAACAAAAACAAACCTGAACGTTATCAAACTTACAAGCTTTTTCACAGCAAAGGAAACCATAAACAAAATGAAAAGATAACCTACAGTGATCAACCAAATGGTGCAACCAATATGGACTTAATTTCCAAAATGTACAAACAACTCATACAGCTCAACAACAAAAAACAAACACTGCAATTGACAAATAGACAGAAGACCTAAAGAGACATTTATCCTAAGAAGACATACAGGTGGTCAACAGGCACATGAAAAGTTGTTTGACATCACTAATTACTAGAGAAATGCAAATCAAAACGACAAAGAGGTACCACCTCACACTAGTGAGAATGGTCAACAGTAAAAAGTCTATAAATAACAGATGCTGGAGAAGATGTGGAGAAAAGAAAACCTTTTTACACTGTTGGTGGGAACAGAAAAAAGTATGGAGGTTCTCAGAAAACTAAAAATATACTGGCCATCCAATCCAGCAATCCCACTCCTGGGTATATACCCAGAAAAAACTATAATTCTAAAAGACACATGCACTCCTATGTTCATAGCAGCACTATTTACAATAGCCAAGGCATGGAAACAACCTAAATGTCCATCAACAATTGAATGGATAAGGAAGATGTGGTACATATATACAATGGAATATTACTCAGTCATTAAAAAGAATGAAATAATGCCATTTACAGCAACATGCATACAGAGAGATTATCATAACAAGTGAAGTCAGAAAGAAGATGAATACCATATGTATCACTTAAATGTGGAATATAAAATTTGGCATAAATCAACATATCTATGAAATGAAAAAGAACAGACTCACAGATATACAGAACAGACTTGTGGTTTCCAAGGGGGAGGAGGAAAGGGGAGGGAAGGAATGGGAGTGTGGGATTAGTAGATGCAAATTATTATATATGGGATGGAAAAACAACAAGGTCCTACTGTATAGCACAGGGAACTATATTCAGTATCCTGTGACAAATCATAATGGAAAAAATATGAAAAAGAATACATAACTGAGTCATTTTTCCATACAGAAGAAATTAACACAACACTATAAATCAACTATACTTTAGTAAAATCTAAAAAAATACACTGCAGGTAAAACAAAACCAATCAAAACATTGAGAACACTTGCTAAAAATGTTTTAGCAAAACATATACTTGACAAAAGATTATTATCTAGAATGTGTATAAAACTCCTGTAAGTCACTAAAAAACAGTATATTTCCTGTGTTCTCCTCTTGACCTTTGAGCTATTGTCAAACATTTTACTTCTTCGTTGTTGTAAAACCCACTTTACTACTGTTTATTTAAAAAGTCAATTATCTTTTATTGATCAAATAAGAAAAAAACTATTATTTTTTCACAAACATATTATCATTTTTTATGACCTTCATTCCTTTGCTCAGAGGTCTGATATCATGTGCTATCATATTCTTCCAGTCCAAAGGACTTCTTTTCTCACTTCTTATAGTTGGGTCTGCTAATAAAAAAAGTTCTTTCACCTTTTGTATGACCCAACAAATCTTTGTTTCATGTTTGTTTCTGAAATATGTATTCATTGGATATAGAATTCTAGGTGGTTGTTTTTTCCTTTGAGTCCTTTAACAATGATGCTCCAGTTTCTAGTTGCTGCACTGTTTCCAAGTGAAATCTGCTGTCATTCTTACCTTTGCTCCTCTGTAGATAAAACGTTTCTACTCTGGATGCTTAAGATTCTGCTTCGAAGATTTTTACAATGTACCTTCTTATAGTTGCCTTCATGTTTCTTGGGTTTGGTGTTTGCTGAGAATCTTGGATGTGAGAGTTTATAATTTTAATCAAATTTGAAAAAGTTTTCAAAATTGATTAAACATTTCTTTGTGTTTAAGAAACACACACATATATATCCTTTCTTTTTCTTATCCAGAGACTCATATCACACATATAGTAGGTTGCTTGAAATCATCGCATACCTCACTAATGACGGTTTGTTTATTTCTTTTTGCTATCTTTAAATGAGCCTGTTCTTTGTTTCATTTTGGATAGTTGCTATTGCTATGTCTTCCAGTTCGTTTTTCTTTTTGTCCACAATATTCAGCCTGCTATTAATTCATCAGCTGCTGTTTCATCTCCTGCATTATAATTTTCACCTCTAGGATTTCAATCAGGATATTTTTCTATGTATTACATACTTACAGTGTTTCATTTTCCTCTAGTTTATTGAACATATGGAATACAATTATAAAAGCTTTATTCCCCCCCAAGTGCTTGTTTGCTAACTGAAGCATTTATGTGTGGGTCAGTTTCAATACTTAATTTTCCTTCTTCTTGAGAGTTTTTAATTAGATGACATTGTGAATTTTACCTTGACAGGAGTTGGGCACTTTTGTATTCCTGTTGGAAACAGTTTGATCATTTTAGGCCTTGCTTTTAAATTTTTAGGTATGAACATAACAACATTTATCCTAGGAATAATTATCCCCACTGCTGAGATAAGAGCCTTCTGACTACCCACTTTCTTCTGAATTATAAGATTCTCCAGTTTGACTGGTGGGAAGAGAAGTCAGGAAAACAATGCTACATGAAACAATGCTAAATGATCAGAGCTTTCTTAACAAAGATTGCTGGTACCTGGGTGAACGGATGCTGAACGACAAACAAGACTTAGGAGTTAAGACTTACAGTGTTATTTATACAAGTGACTTGGGGACCTTCACACTTTACCCTCTGCCAAGAGCATTTCTCTATGTTAAAAGGCAAAAAAACCTCTCTCCCTCTTTCTGGACGATGGGTGGGAGCAGATGGGTCAGCTCTCTTGTATAGACTCTATGTGTACACACAGATTTCTGCCCTAATGCATTGCCCTTTGGGGAACTGGAGCATGAGAAACTGACAACATATGTTCTCTGAGTAATTAAATACTTTTCTCTGATCTAGAAATTTCATGTTTCCTGTCAAAAAATTAATAAATATAGATATAAGAACTTCATAATAGGCACTATTCCCATTACTGTGTGAGTTCTGAGTACATTTAATCCTTTTGCATGGTTCATTTCCCAGCCTCGGGTATTTTTATCACAAATATACACTGATTAGTATTCTGCTGTATCCTTTTGCAAGCCTCCAGAGTTCTCTGTCTGTTTATAGTTCTCTCCTCTGGTATTCTGTTCTGTGAATTCTAGCTATTTGGGATTCCTCAGCTTAGCACACGAAGCTTTGCCTGAGTTAGTCTCTACTGTGCCATGACATGAAAATAAGCATCAGAGGGTTCTTCTCATTTTCCTTGTATCTCAGCCATCACAATTCTTTGTTGCCTAGTGTTCAATGTCATAGATTTTGCCTAGTGTTTTAATTGGTAAGGTTTAGGGGAGGGGTAAATCTAGTACTCTATCTCTGACAGGAGTAGAAGTGATACTGAAACATTTTCAGCAGAGAAAACTGCAAAGAGAACCAACTGCCTGTATCAGAAAAATAAGTAAAGACATTTTCAGATAATCATACAGTAATATACACTACAGCCAGCATTTTAATAAAAAATGTCACACACGCAATTTTGAGCATCAGAGACATACGTACAACTGCCTCATTATCCCCACCTAACAAAAGTGAAAAGTTGTAGAATAATACGTAGATTCTCATAGAAGACAAGTATTTTATAAAGAGGCAAATCAATACTATATATTAATTCTGAATACCTACACATGGAGAATGAATAGAAACAATGAGTAGAAACACTTCTATTAGAATGATAAGCGTCTAACTGAAAAATGTTGATCAGTTACCTTTTGGAAATAGCATATATTAACAGTTTTATTTCCTAAGATATTTGGTCAGTACATAGATATATGATTGTAGACAAAGCAGCAGCCCTCTTCAAAATCCAGCTCTGTAGTGTTTCTCTAAAATTATTATAGGAAGCTAATATTTTAATCTGTTTTTTCAACAATGATTTTGAAATTCATATAACATCCTATATAAATCCCTTTTGGCTTAAAGTAGCTAAAGTATATTTAAGTCTCTGCAATTAAAGCTTGACTCATATAAAATATCATTCAGAAAATGAAGACCTGTAGTATGAAGGATGTATATATTTAAATAGGTAGAGAAAGGGTAAGGTATTTTAGGTACAGAGAACAGTCGAAACCAAGAAACTAGAATCTTCTCACTTATATTTAAATATTCTCAATTCACCCACATCTTAGAGGATAGACCCACTGTCCCCTCTATACACTAACACCTGGCTTTTGGCAATTAACTTCCATTCCACTAAAATTATTGGAGAATTTTAATATTCTACTTACTTGACCTCTAAGTGTGTTCATTAATCCCACTTACAACATTCCCTGGTGGTCCAGTGATTAAGAATCTGCCCGGGGTCATGGGTTCTATCCCTGGGCTAAGAAGATCCCACATGCTGCACCACAACTAGTTTGTGCTCTAGAGCCCTCGAGCTACAGCTGCTGAGCTCTCATCTGCTGAAGGCTGCATGCCCTAGAGTCTGCTCCACAAGAGAAGCCACCACAATGAGAAGCCCATGTACTGCAACTAGAGAGCAGCCCCTGTTGACTGCAACTGGAGACAGCCCTTACACACCCATGAACGCTCAGCACAGCCAATAAGCAAAATAAAAAAAGAAAATCATATTGTATGCTGTTGCTGCAAAGTCGCTTCAGTCGTGACCAACTCTGTGCGATCCCATAGATGGCAGCCCACCAGGCTCCCCCGTCCCTGCAATTCTCCAGGCAAGAACACTGGAGTGGGTTGCCATTTCCTTCTCCAACGCATGAAAGTGAAAAGTAAAAGCGAAGTCGCTCAGTCGTGTCAGACTCTTTCTGACCCCATGGACCGCAGCCTACCAGGCTCCTCCGTCCGTGGGATTTTCCAGGCAAGAGTACTGGAGTGGGTAGCCATTGCCTTCTCCAACAGCCTAAATATAAACAACTTAAAAAAAAAATCTTAACAACAATAAAAAGTGTGACAGAATATACACATATACATATACACCCATAAACAAAATCAAAACAGTCTAATAAAATAAAGTAAAATAGATTGACCTGGTGAACAAAGGAAACCGAAAATTTTATCTACCAGAACAAAACTTAACTAAAGCACAAACTGGAAAACAAAACTAAAGCAAGGTGCCAATTGGGGAATAAAGCAATGAAAATAAAACTAACAAATATGTTGAGAGGAAAGGAGAAAAAGAAAGGAAAGAAGGAATAGATATGCAAAGTTAAACAGAGGTAGATAAAGAAGATTTATATATATTAAGATTAACTGCAAGGGGATAAGAACAGTAGGAAAAACAAACAAATGAATAAATGTAGAAAAAATAATAGGTTAAAAAAATTTTTTTAATTAAAAAAGAGAAAAAAAAAATAAAAAGGAGCACTGAGCAGAACTGTGAAAGCACAACACAGAGTCAGAAGTTTATAACAATAAAAATGTGACTGCTAAAATCAACAACTACAACAGAGTGGGGGAAAAAAGAGGAAAAAAAAAAGAATCTGCAGAATAAGTTAAAACATAAGAATAATATATGTTTTTCTTGAGTCACTGCTGTCAGAGTCCTTTCCCTGGCTGGGAGTCACAGTCCACCTCACCTGCCTAGGATGCCCTCCAACACCATGCTGATCTCTGGACCTGCTGTGGGGGCAGCTCAGATTCTAATCTGGTCCTATTCCAGTGTGTTCTTGCCTCCAATATCCACAGCTATCAGAACTAGTGCGTTTTCTTTTGTGGGAGCTCTCAGTGACCTTTTATATATTCCATAGACACACAGTCTGCCTAGTTGATCATGTGGATTTAATCTGCAGCTTGTTCAGCTGGTGGGAAGGTTTTTGGGTCTTCTTCCTTAGCCACACTGCCCCTGGGTTTCAATTGTGGTTTTATTTCCACCTCTACATGTGGGTTGTCCACTGGGGTTTGCTCCTGAGGCTGTCCTGGAGGACTTGGGTTTGCCCCTGTGAGGGCCAGGTGTGGAGGTGGTGCAGCTGCTTGGGTTGCAGGGGTTCTTGCAGCACCAGGTACTCAGGGGAGTTGGAGGGTAGGGCAGCAGGAAATACAGTACTCTAGAAGGGTATGGCAACCAGTATTGGCCAATGCGCTCCAGTATTCTTGCCTGGAGACCTCCCTCTCTGACAGAGAAGCCTGACAGGCCACAGTCTACAAGGCTGCAAAGAGTCAGACACAACCAAAGCAACCCTGTGAGCATAGACACAAGACTTTTTGTTGCCTGTGGCAGGTCTGCCCCAATAAGAGTTGAACGTGAAGGTGGTGCAGCTTTTTGGCTTGCAGGGACCCAGGTGGTGCCTAGTGTGCAGGGACATGGACTGCCTCTACCACAGAAATTATGGCCTTATCAGAGTCTTTTTTCAAGCCTCTTGGAGCTGGCGATCTGAAGGCCTCTTTGACCAGTCTTTCCCTATAGCTTTGCCCATTCAGGCACTTAGAGGGCTCCCTTGCCTGGGGTCCTTCTCTGTTGTTTGGTGCATCAGGCACACAGAGGGCCCTCCTGGCTGGGGTCCTACTCTGTATATCTGCACATCAGGCACTGAAAAGGGCACCCTGGATGGGGTCCTACTCTGTAGTTCAGTGCGCCAGGCATTTGATGGGTCAGCTTATCTATTGTTCAGCTGCCGATGCTGGCCCTGTGGGGAGAGAGAGGCCATGGTGATGGCTCCACCCCCTCCGTGTGACTCAGCAGTATCACCCTGCTTCCATGGCTGCCTGGCTTTCCTTCCCTGGCATTTCCCACCACGAACTCCTCCCTCACATCCCCTTGATCTGTCTCTTCACAGTCAGCAGCAGTCCTTGCCCTGGGATTGCTCCACAATCCCTAAACTCCAGCTCCCAGCTGCTGCACCTTCCAGGGGACCAGCGTTTTTGTCAGGCATATTTATGGCTGAAGCAAGGACTGTCTAGTTCTCATTCCATTTAGGCTGCCACAGATCAGCTGGTTCACTCTCAGCCTTAAATGGTTCTCCTCTGACTCAGATAATTGCCTGGATGTGGGGATCAGACCCCTGCTTCAGTTCCCCCATCTGCTGAGGGCAGATCTAGTCCTACTCTCACCCCTGTTTTTCCCCCTAGTTCCTTCGTCCTACTGAGTTTTGCATGGTTCTATGTATTCTTTTCCACTGGTTAGGTACTCCTGTCTGCTCTCAGCTGGTGTTTTCTGCATGCACTTCTGTGTCTGAAGGTGTATTTGTGATGTATCCATGGAGAGAGATGTATTCCACGTCCAACTACAGTATCACCATCTTGTCTCTTTATAATTTTTTTAAACCTATTATATTTTTTCTTATTTCTTTGTTTGCCTTTCCTACTGTTCTTTTCCACTTTCAGTTAATCTTTAATGTATATAAATCTTCTTCATCTACCTCTATTTAACTTTGCATATCTATTTTTTTTTCTCTTTCTTTCCTTGCCTCTCAGCATATTTGTTGGTTTTGTTTTCATTGCTTTATTCCCCACTTGGCACCTTGATTTAGTTTTGTTTTCCAGTTTGTGCTTTAGTTGGTTTTTTTCTTAAATGATAAATATAATTTCTATTTACTTTGTTTGCTGAGTTAATCTATTGTATTTTATTTTTGCTGGACTATTTTTACTTTGCTCATGGGTGTATATTCCATTATTTTAAGTATTATTTGCCTGATTTTGTAATTGCTATTTGTCTGGGGTTCATCTTTGGTTTCTCATTTTTGGATATTTGTTTTAATCTCACTTAATGCCATAACAAACCACTTGTAGAATCTTCCTGACCAGATTGGAGCCCTGAGCCTTTGGAGTGGGAGTACTGACTCCAAGACCCTAGACTACCAGAGAACTAACTCTAGGGAGTATCAAATAGTGAGAACTCACACAAACGAAACCACATGAATACAAGACCCAGCATCACCCAACCACCAGTAGCACCCTGTGTAGGATGCCTCATGGAAACAACAAACAAAACAAAAATACAAACCCAATCATCAGCAGACAAGTTTACCACCTCACTCAAACTTGCCAATCAGAGGATAAACAAACGAAAACTCAGCACAAATCTCACCCTATACAAAACTTACACAAACCATTGGACCAAACTCAGGAGGGCAGAAACCAAAAAGAAGAAAGAATTCAACCTTCTCCAAGGAACGAATTCAACTTTCCTTGAAGCCTGGGAAAAGCAGACCTCAAACACAATAGGTTAAAAAAATATATAATGAAAAGGCAGAGAAATATGACACAAATGAAGGAAAAAACTAGAAACACAGAAGTTGAAATAAATGAAGAGGAAATAGGCAAACTGCATGAAAAAGAATTCAGAATAATGATAGTAAAGATGATCAAAGACCTTGAAAACAAAATGGAGAAAATGCAAGAATCATTTAACAAAAACCTAGAATAATTAAAAGAATAAAGCCACAGATACAACACCATTCAGTTCAGTTCAGTTCAGTCGCTCAGTTGTGTCCGACTCTTTGCGACCCCATGAATCGCAGCACGCCAGGCCTCCTTGTCCATCACCAACGCCCAGAGTTCACTCAGACTCACGTCCATTGAGTCAGTGATGCCATCCAGCCATCTCATCCTCTGTCGTCCCCTTCTCCTCCTGCCCCCAATCCCTCCCAGCATCAGAGTCTTTTCCAATGAGTCAACTCTTCGCATGAGGTGGCCAAAGTACTGGACTTTCAGCTTTAGCATCATTCCTTCCAAAGAAATCCCAGGGCTGATCTTCAGAATGGATTGGTTGGATCTCCTTGCAGTCCAAGGGACTCTGAAGAGTCTTCTCCAACACCACAGTTCAAAAGCATCAATTCTTCGGCGCTCATCCTTCTTCACAGTCCAACTCTCACATCCATACATGACCACTGGAAAAAACATAGCCTTGACTAGACGGACCTTAGTTGGCAAAGTAATGTCTCTGCTTTTGAATATGCTATCTAGGTTGGTCATAACTTTTCTTCCAAGGAGTAAGCGTCTTTTAATTTCATGGCTGCAGTCACCATCTGCAGTGATTTTGGAGCTCCCCAAAGTAAAGTTTGACACTGTTTCCACTGTTTCCCCATTTATTTCCCATGAAGTGATGGGACCGGATGCTATGCTCTTCGTTTTCTGAATGTTGAGCTTTAAGCCAACTTTTTCACTCTCCTCTTTCACTTTCATCAAGAGGCTTTTTAGTTCCTCTTCACTTTCTGCCATAAGAGTGGTGTCATCTGCACCATTAGTGAAATTCCAGTCTATGTCTGATGCAGGATATGACACGCTTGGGGCTGACGCGCGGGGATGACCCAGAGAGATGTTGTGGGGAGAGGGGTGGGAGGGGGGTTCATGTTTGGGAACGCATGTACACCTGTGGTGGATTCATGTCAATCTATGCCAAAACCAATACAGAATTGTAAAGTAAAAATTAAAAATAAATAAATTAATTAATTAAAAAAAATACTCTAGAAGAAGTCAATAGGAGAATATCCAAGGCAGAAGAATGAATAAAGTGAGCTGGAAGATAAAATGGTGGAAATAACTTCTGAAGAGCAGAATAAAGTAAAAAGAATGAAAAGAACTGAGTATAGTCTCAGAGACCTCTGGGACAATATCAAGAGCAACAATATTTGAATTATAGGGGTCCCAGAAGAAGAAGAGAAAAAGAAAGGGTATGGAAAATTTTTGAAGAGATTATAATTGAAATTTTCCCCAACATGGAAAAGCAAATAGTCAATCAAGTCCAAGAGGTGCAAAGAGTCCCATAAAGGATAAATCCAAGGAGAAACATGCCAAGACACATACTAATCAAACTAACAAAGACTAAACACAAAGAAAGAATATTAAAAGCATCAAAGGAGAAGCAACAAATAACATAAAAAGGAAACCCCATACACTTTACAGTGATCTTTTAGTAGAAACTCTGCAGGCCAGAAGGGAATGGCAGAATATATTTAAAGTACTAAAGGGGAAAAATCTACAACCAAGATTACTGTACCCAGCAAGGATCTCATTCAAAATTTATGGAGAAATAAAAAGCTTTTCAGACAAGTAAAAGTTAAGAGAATTCAGTACCACCAAACCAACTTTACAACAAAGGTTAAATGGACTTATATAGTTAAGAAATACAAGAGAGGAAAAAAGATCTACCAAATCAACCCCAAACAATTAAGAAAATGGCAATAGAAACATATATATCAATAATTACTTTAAATGTAAGTGGATTAAATGCTCCAACTAAAAGACACAGACTGGCTGAATGGAAACCAAAACAAGACCCATATATATGCTGTCTACAAGAAACCCACTTCAGATCTCAAGACAAATATATACTGAAAGTGAGAGGATAGAAAAATATATTCCATACAAATGGGAAGCAAAAGAAGGCTGGAGTAGCAATCCTCATTTCAGAAAACATAGACCTTAAAATAAAGATTACAAAAGATAAGGAAAGACACTACATAATGATCAAGGGATCAATCCAAGAGGAAGACATAACAATTGTAAATATCTATGCACCCAATATAGGAGCACCTCAATATATAGGACAAACATTAACAGATATAAAAGGAGAAATTGACAGTAACACAATAATAGTAGGAGACTTTAACACCCCCACTCACACCAATGGACAGATCATCAAAACAGAAAATTAATAAGGAAACACAAGTCTTAAATGATACATTAGATGAGATGGATCTAATTTATATCTTCAGGACGTTCCATCCAAATGCAGAAGAATAAACCTTCTTCTCAAGTGCATATGGAATGTTCTCCAGGATAGACCACATCTTGGGTCACAAATCAAACCTCAGTAAATTTAATAAAATTGAAATCATATCAAGTATCTTCTCCAACCACAATGCTATGAGACTAGTTATCAATTATAAGAAAAAAAAACTGTAAGAAACAAAAATTCATGGAGATTAAATAACATGTTTCTAAATAACCAACATGTTACTGAAGAAATCAAAAGGGAAATTTTAAAAATTTCTCAAAACAAATAACAATGAAAACGTGACAATTCAAAACCCATGGGATGCAGCAAAAGCAGTTCTAAGAAGGAAGTTTGGTTGTTTTGGTTTGGTTGCTAAGTCATGTCTGACTCTTCAGACCCCATGGACTGTAGCCTGTCAGGCTTCTCTGTCCATAGGATTCTCCAGGCAAAAATACTAGAGTGGGTTGCCATTTCCTTCTCCAGGGTATCTTCCTGACCCAGGTATCAAATCTGGGTCTCCTGTATTGCAGGCAGATTCTTTACCAACTGAGCTAAGAGTTTATAGAAATACAATCCTACATCAAGAAACAAGAAAAACATCGAATAGAAAACCCAACTTTACACCTAAAACAACTGGAAAAAGAAGAAGAAGAACAACAACAAAATAAGCCCAAAACTAGTAGAAGGAAAGAAATCATAGACATCCAAGCAGAAATAAATGGAAAAGAAAGAAACAATAGTAAAGATTAATAAAACTAAAAGCTGGTTCTTTGAGAAAACAAACAAAATTGACAAACCTTTAGCCAGACTCATCAAGAAAAAAAGAGAGAAGAATCAAATCAACAAAATTAGAAATGAAAAAGGAGCAGTTACAACAGTCAATGCAGAAATACAAAGGATTTTAAGAGACTATTATGAACAACTATATGACAATAAAATATATAACCTGGAAGAAATGGACACATTCTTAGAACTAAGTTCAATCTTCCAAGACTGAACCAGGAAGAAATAGAAATCATGAACAACTCAATCACAAGCACTGAAATTGAAGCCGTGATCAAAAATCTTGCAAAAAACAAAAGCCCAGGACCAGATGGCTTCACTGGAGAATTCTATCAAACATTTAGAAAAGAGCTAATGCTAATCCTTCTAAACACTCTTTCAAAACATTGCAGAGGAACACTTCCAAACTCATTCTACGAGGTCAACATCACCCTGATACCAAAATCAGGCAAAGACAACACAAAAACAGAAAACTACAGGCCAATATCACAGATGAACATAGATGTAAAAATCTCAACAGAAGTTTGCAAACAGAATTCAGCAAGACATCAAAAAGCTCATATACCATGATCAAGTTGGATTTATTCCAGGGATGCAAGGATTCTTCAATATATGCAAATCAATCAATGTGATACACCATATTAACAAATTGAAAGATATAAATCATATGATAATATCAATAGATGCCTTTGACAAAAAGCCTTTGACAAATTTCAGCACCCATTTATGATTAACACTCTTCAAGAAATGGGCATAGAAGGAACCTACCTCAACATAGTAAGCCCATATATGATAAGCTTACAGCAAACATTATTCTCAATGGTGAAAAACTGAAAGCATTCCATCTAAGATCAGGAACAAGACAAGGGTGTCCACTTTCACCACTATTATGCAACATAGTTCTGGAAGTCCTAGCTACAGCAATCAGAGAAGTAAAAGATATAAAAGGAATCCAGATCAGAAAACAAGAAATAAAACTCTCACTGTTTGCAAATGACGTGATACTGTACACAGTAAACCCTAATGATAGTATCAGAAAATTACTAGGGCTAATCAGTGAATTTAGCAAAGTTGCAGAATACAAAATCAATACACAGAAATCACTTGCATTTCTATATATCAACAATGAAAAATCAGAAAGAGAAATTAAGGAATCAATAAATTGCAACAAAAAGAATTATATATCTAGGAATAAACTTACCTAAGGAGACAAAAGAACTGTACACAGAAAACTATAAGACATTAATGAAAGAAATCAAAATGACATAAACAGATGGAGAGATATCCCATATTCCTGGGTAGGAAGAATCAATATTGTGAAAATGACTATACTAACAAATGCAATCTACAGATTCAATGCAATCCCTATCAATTCCCAATGGTATTTTTCACAGAACTAGAACAAAAAATTTCACATTTCATATAGAAACACAAAAGACCCCCCCATAGCCAAAGCAGTCTGGAGAAAGAAGAATGAGATTGGAAGAATCAACCTTCCTGACTTCATATTATACTATAAAGCTACAGTCATCAAAACTGGCACAAGAATAGAATGGTATGGTACTGACACAAAAACAGAATTACAGACCCATGAAACAAGATTAAAAAGCCCAGAAATAAACCCATGCACCTATGGGTACCTTATTTTTGACAAAGGAGGCAAGAATATACAATGGGGCAAAGAAAGCCTCTTCAATAAATGGGAAAACTGGACAGCTACATGTAAAAAAATGAAATTAGAACACTTCCTAACACCATACACAAAGATAAACTCAAAATGGATTAAAGACCTAAATATAAGACCAGAAACTATAAAACTCTTAGAGGAAAACAAAGGCAGAACACTCGATGACATAAATCAAAGCAAGATCCTCTATGACCCACCTCCTAGAGTAATGGATATAAAAACAAAAGTAAACAAGTGGGACCTGATTAAACTTGAAAGCTTTTGAACAGCAAAGGAACCAATAAGCAAGGTGAAAAGACAACCCTCAGAATGGGAGAAAATAATAGCCAATGAAACAACTGACAAAGGATTAATTTCTGAAATATACAAGCAGCTCATACAACTCAATACCAGCAAAACAAACAACCCAATACAAAAGTGAGAAAAAGACCTAAACAGACATTTCTCCAAAGAAGACATACAGATGGCTAAGAAACATACATGAAAAGATGCTCAACATCACTCATTATTCAGTTCAGTCTCTCAGCTGTGACTGACTCTTTGTGACCCCATGAACTGCAGCATGCCAGGCCTCCCTGTCCATCACCAATTCCCGGAGCTTACCCAAACTCATGTCCGTTGAGTTGGTGATGCCATCTAACTATCTCATCTTTTGTCATCCCCTTCTCCTCCTGCCTTCAATCTTTCCCAACATCAGGGTCTTTTCAAATGAGTCAGCTCTTCGCATCAGGTGGATGAGAAATACAAATCAAAAGCACCATGAGCTATCACCTCACACTGGTCAGAATGGCCATCATCAAAAAGTCTACAAACAGTAAATGCTGGAGAGGGTGTGGAGATAGGGAACACCCTGGCACTGTTGGTGGGAATGTAAATTGATACTGCCACTATGGAAGATGGTATGGAGATTCCTTAAAAACCTAGGACTAAGACCACCATATGACCCAGCAATCCCATTCCTAGTCAAATACCCTGAGGAAACCAAAATGGAAAAAGACACATGTATCCCATTGTTCACTGCAGCACTATTTACAATAGCTAGAACATGGAAGCAACCCAGATGTCCATCGACAGATGAATGGATAAAGAAATTGTGGTACATATACACAGTGAAATATTACTCAGCCATAAAAAGGAATACATTTCAGTCAGTTCTAATAAGGTGGATGAACCTAGAACCTATTATTCAGAGTGAGGTAAGTCAGAAAGGGAAAGATAAATATTGTATTCTAAATGGCACTGAAGAAATTATAGGGCAACAATGGAGAAACAGACACAGAGAACAGACTTATGGACATGGGGAAAGGGGAAGAGAGTGTAAGATCAATGGAAAGAGTAACATGGAAACTTACATTACCATATGTAAAATAGATAGCCAACGGGAATTTGCTCTATGGCTCAGAAAACTCAAACGGGCTCTGTATCAACCTAGAGGGGTGGGATGAGGAGGGAGATGGGAGGGAGTTTCAAAAGGGAGGTGATATACATATATCTATGGCTGATTCATGTTGAGGTTTGACAGAAAACAGCAAAATTCTGTAAAGCAATTACCCTATGATAAAAATAGATTAATTTAAAAAATTCTTTCTTCAGCTTCTAATACTCTGCCAGTTCTCCCCTTTCTTTCTGGTCCTTCATTTTCAGCCTTAAACGCAGGCTCATACACCAGGCCATTTAATACTGGATTTCTGAAGTCTGGTGGTTGGTCCTTTCCTCACTTTACTCTATACTAAAGGGATATAATTTATGCCCATGGTCTCAAATACATTCATGTACAAGTAAATTTCAAATTTCTATCTCTTGCCCTGAAATCTCATACAAATACCATCATTCATATATATATATATATATATACACACACACACAAGCTGCCAATTAAGTAAGTACCTCCAATTAGTAAAGGTTCCTCAAACTCATCATGTCAAAAATCAAAAGCACATTTGCTTTCAGTCATCTATGCAAGTTAGGCCCCAGTTTTAAAGGTGAGAATGATCTTTAAAACTGGCAAAACTGAGTAATCTGCAAAGTCACAAATCCAAGAATTTAATGAAAAAGACAACAACAAATCATGTCTTGACATTTGTCATCACTCGTTAAATATATCATGAATGTATAGATTGCCACCCCATTCAGAACTGATCATCATGTTCTTACAGTAAAATTATTGGTGCAAGATGAGAAGCATTGTTGAAATTCTGTTTTCCATGAATGAATCTGGTGGAAACTATAATATTTGAATGAGTAAAGGCAAGCAAAAGACAAACATGCACACATCTTTAAAATGAACATCATTACAATGCCCTCTCTCACATAGTTTTGGAAATCAGAGACAAAACAATTACACATGAAAAAAAGTCATCAAAATTGGAAAGGAAAAAGTAAAACCATGACATCATACACAGAAAATCCTAAAGACTTCACCAAAAAACTGTTGAAACTAATAAACAAATTCAATAAAGGTACAATATACAAATCAGTACAAAAAAATCTGTTTTTGTTTCTGTATGCTAATAGCAAACTATCAGAAAACCCATTTACAATTGCATCAAAAAGGATAAAATCACTAGGAATAAATTTAACCAAGGAGTTGAAAGACCTGTTCACTGAAAACTAGATGACACTGATGAAGAAGATTGAAGAAGATACAAATATATGGGAGGGTTTTGCAGGTTCATGGATTGGAAGCATTGATATTATTAAAATGTCCATACTACTCAAAGTAACCTACAGATTCAGTGCAATCACTGTCAAGATTCATAGAAATAAGACAAACAATCCTAAAATTTGTATGGAACCACGAAAGACACTTAATAGCCAAAGTCATCTTGAGAAAGAAGAAGAAAACTGAAGGCATCATTTTTCTTGATTTCAAACTACTTTACAAAGCTACTATAATCAAAACAGTATGATATTGGTATTAAACCAGATCCACAGAACAATGGAAAAGATGAGAAAACCCAGAGAAAAGCCAAACATATAAGGTTAATTAATTCATGACTCAGGAATCAAGAATACACAATGGAGAAAGTACAGTCTGTTCCATAAATAGTGTTGGGAAAGCTGAACACAAAAGAATGAAACTGGACAGCTATCTAACACCATACACAAAAATTAGCTTAGAATTGATTCAAGACTTGAATGTGAGACCTGAAACCACAACACTCTATAAGAAAAAAATAGGTGGTAAGTTTCTTGTTTTAAGTCTTGGTGATGATTTTTCAATCTGACGCCAAAAAGCAAAAGCAATAAAATTAAAAAAAAAAAAAAGGAGGGGAACCATTTTAAACTAAAAAGCTTTCATACAGAAAAAAAGAATCAACAAAATGAAAAGGCAACCTACCAAATGGGAGAAAATATTTGCAAATGATATATTTGATAAGGATTAATATCCAAAATATATAAAGAACTCATAAAACTCAATATAAAAACTCAAAGAATTCAATTAAAATCTGGGCAGAGAATCTGAAAAGACACTTTTCCAAGGAAGACATACAGAGGGCCAACATGCACATAATAAAAAGTTCAACATCACTAATCGTCAGAGAAATGCAAATTAAAACCACAACGGTGATATCCGTAACGTCACAGCTATTAGAATGGGTATTATCAAAAAGACAAGAAATAAAAAATTTTGGAAAGGACATGGAGAAAGGGAATCCTTCTATACTCTTAGTGGAAATGTTAATCAGTGCAGCCACCATGAAAGTTTGTTAGAAAATTAAAAATAGAACTACCATGCTGCTACTGCTGCTAAGTCGCTTCAGTCGTGTCCGACTCTGTGCGACCCCATAGACAGCAGCCCACCAGGCTCCCCCGTCCCTGGGATTCTCCAGGCAAGAATACTGGAGTGGGTTGCCATTTCCTTCTCTAATACATGAAAGTGAAAAGTGAAAGTGACGTCACTCAGTCGTGTCCAACTCTTTGCAACTCCATGGACTGCAGCCTTCCAGGCTCCTCCCTCCATGGGGTTTTCCAGGCAAGAGTACTGGAGTGGGGTGCCATTGCCTTCTCCGAGAACTACCATATGACCCAGCAATTCCACATCTGGGTATTTATTAAATGAAAACAAAAATGTTAACTAGAAAAGTTATATACAGTCCTTGCTCACCAAAACGTTATATACAGTATCCAAGATATGAAAATAACCTAAATCAACATATGAACTGATAAACAAAATGTGATAAACACATTCACATGTGCACAGAGGAATACCCTTCAGCCACAAAAAATAGTGAAATCTTGCCATTTGCTGTAAGATGAATGAACCCTGAACAGACCCTGAATATTTCACAATTTATACTATGTGAAATAAATTAGACAGAAAAAGACAAGTACTACGAGATCTCACCTATATATGGAATATAAAAAAACTCCAACCCCTCAAAACACACAACTCCCCCCACCCCAGAACTAATAGATAGAACAGACTGGTTTTGCCAGAGGTGGGCAAAATGGGTTAAGTCAAAAGGTATAAACTTCCAGATTTAAAATAAGTAAGTCCTAGAAGTGCAATGTGTGTGCGTGCAGTCGTGTCTGACTCTTTGTGACCTATGGACTGCAGCCCGCCAGGCTCCTCTGTCTATGGGATTCTCCAGGCAAGAATACAGGAGTGGCTTGTCATGCCCTCCTCCAGGGGATCTTCCTGACCCAGGGATTGAACCTGTTTCTCTTACGTCTCCTGCACTGGCAGGTGGGTTCTTTACCACTAGCACCACCTGCTAAAGAGGAAGCTCCAGTATTCTGGTCACCTGATGTGAACAGCTGACCAGGGAAAAGTCCCTGATTGCTGGGAAACATTGAGTGCAGAAGAAGATGGCATCAGAAGATGAGATGGCTGGATGGCATCACCGATGCAACGGACATGAATTTGGGCAAACTTTGGGAGATGATGAGGAACAGGGAGGCCTGGCATGCTACAGTCCATGGGGTGCCAAAGAGTTGGACAAAACTGGGGAAATGAACAACGACAGAAATATAATGTATATTATAGTGACTGCAGTTAATAATCCTGTATTGAATATTTGAAAGTTGCTAAGAGATTAGATCTTAAAAGTTCTAATCATAAGAGAGATTTATAACTATGCATAAGGAATGTTAAGTTATTGTGGTGATCATTTTGCAATATATACCAATATTTCATTCGTGTATACCTGAAACTAATATAATATTTAAATTACAGCTCAATAAAAAAGGAAAATCCTTAGGGTGATTTAATTTGGGGAAATTATTAATTAGAAATGCTATAGGAAAAGATGAGAAGACAGGTAAGAATTGATATTATTTAGGATACTTATTAAATACAGGACTGTAATAGTTGCTTTTTGTGTTGGGTTGACAAATAGCTTGCTGTTATGAATGGATGATTAATCTTCAGTAGAGTAATATTAGGGGCTTACTGATGTCTCAGTCATGAATCTGCCTGCCTGGGTTTGATTCCTGGTTTGGGAAGATTCCCCTGGAGGAGGGCATGGCAACCCACTCCAGCATTCTTGCCTGGAGAATCCCCATGGATAGAGGAGCCTGGCAGGTTACAGTCCATGGGGTCGCAAAGAGTCAGACACGACTGAGCGACTAAGCACAGCATACAGCCCAGACTAATAGTAGAGAGCTAATATACGTTCCATGTAGAAATTAGATTTTTTCGAGGAAGAAGATTACAGAAAATTAAAAATTACAAAGCTTAATTAAACAAAACTTTACTTTCATAACACAGATAACAATGTTTCATTATGTTTGCTTTTAAAGAAATTAAACAATACAGATTAAAACTAAAGTCTCTGTGTGTTCACTGTCACCTCAGAACCCAAACTACTAGTTTAAATTGAAAGGGGTTTTTAAAAGGGCAATAAGGTAGCTTATAGAATCTCACACAGGGTGAAATTCTAGGCTTGGATGCTACAGAGCCAGGATCAACGCAGTGAGAAGACCTGATCAGCTACGTCCGGAGGCTCTTGTAGCAGAAGCATCACTGTTGTGTGGCCATCTATTACTCAGTACCTATGATGACAGAGTTCTAAAGCTAAAATTTTACTACAATGCCTCAGAAGACTCTCATGCTTTCACCACCATGCATTTCCCAATGCAGAAGGACCATTTCACAAAGCTCACTCCCCTGTTGCAATTGCACACAGCGCTTCTGCTTGGCAGAACCTGAGCCATACAAAGACTATCAGCTGCAAGACGGACTTTGATCACCACTACTGGTCCTTTTTTCCATGTAACCCTATATCTTCCATCTCTGTAAACAATATGTATTTAAAATTTACATGCATTGCTTTTTCTTTACGTGTTTGCATAACTTGATTATTCTTTTTCATGTATTTGAGACCTATTCATTATGATATATTATTCATTGGTACCCTCCATCTAACTGTATCCCATTTTTTAAAATTCACTTTTGATGGATAGTTGCTTTTTTATTATTATAAAAACTGGAAAAATATTTCCTTAGGCACATTAATACAAACTACTGAAAGATAAAATTCCTTGGAGATAAAATCACCTGAGGTCACTTATTACAAACATAGCTTCCCAGGTTCCTCCATAATAGTCAAGGGCCAAGCAGGAAACTTGGAAAACTAAAACAAAACAAACAAAAACACCCAGCTGCAATAGGTTAAATTACAAGGAGATTATCTTCAAAAGTAAAGGTAAAGGATAGGTCATGAATGGGAAAATTTTTTCTGTAAAGGGCCAAACAGTAGAAATTTAAGTTTTGTGGGTCATGTGCAATCTGCTGCATAGTCTTCCTTGTCTTCTCTCTTACAATCCTTAAAAAGTGTAAAATAATATTGTGAACTCAAGGGCTGTGCAGAATCAGCCTGGTGGTTTGTTGATTCCTGGTTTGGTCAAGCAAGAAATAGTACAGTTATCTGGAATCAGTAGCAACTGAGCTCTGGCTACCGAGATCTGAAGGGAAGAGGCACGTTACTGGGACTTGGAGAAAAAAAAAAAAAAAAGGGTGTCCTCTGGAGTCAGATGCATGACTTGAGGGGAACTGCGGGAGAGCTCATCTATGGAGATCTTCCAGGAAGGAGTTAAATATCTGAACCTCACATCTGAGTTCCTGTCAGTGCTTCCCATTTGGCTAAGCCAATCCTAAAGCCAGGGCAATGGTGTCCAGCCGTATTATCACCAAGTCTAGCCTTCTGGAGCATAAAGCAGGGTGGGCAAGGTGGAGAGTGGGTTTGGAGGGATGAACAGAAGGTATCTACGAGGCCTCCATTCACCATTCTGAGACAGTAGAGTTGAGATGGAGCCTGGGAACTGAAGATTTTAACAATAACTCATGTGATACTGACCAAAGCTTGAGACACACTTTCAAAGGTATACAACTGGAAGTGAAATTGCTGGATCACAGTGTATATGAATTATCCATTTCTGAACTAAATTATTTTTCAAAGTGAGTATATCAATTTAACTTAACTATCAATATACAAAAACAACTAATTTTCTTTTCACTCTCACCAAATATTTGATATTGCCAAACTTTTCTATTTTTGCCAATTTTATGGGTAAAAATGGATTTTTGTGTGTGTGTTTTAAGTAACATCTGATTTATAGAGAAGGTGAACATGTTTTCAAATATTTATCATTCCAATATCTCTCCCTTTTCAAATGTATGTTCTTTGTCCATTTTTCTATTATACTGCTTTTCTTCCATATTATTTTCTCAACTGGTCAAAATTCTTTACATATTCTGGATACAACCCTATGTCTAATATACACTACAAATACCTTCTTCTAGTCTGTGGCTTATTTTTTTCATTCTGTTGATGATTTTTTTTGCCATCTAGAATTTGAAAAATTGAATGTATTTTTGAAATTTATAGTTTTAACGACTTATGACTTTTCCTATTAAAAGTTCATTAATGTATCCCAGTACTTTCTTGTGTCATAGTTTTATCATTCTTAATATATTGACATTTTTCCAAACATAAAAAATACTATAAAGCATATAAAATTATGCTGAATGAAACTATATATAAATCAGTATTCCTTGAATTTAAAATTCATTTAAAGAACTTAAATTTTTCTTAGGGGCAACATGAACAAATTGTTATACAGCAGGTGTTTGAAAAATGCCAATTGAGAGAATTTTGAAAGAAAGGAGATACTCAGTTTTAGCATTCTTTGGTTAAAAAAAATAATGTATTAAAAGTAAGAGAAAGTAAAAGCAAGTTATTCCAGTTAGTATTAATAATGAAAACAAATATTTCTCAATGTAGTATTATTATCATGTGTCCCAAGAACAATCTTAATATAAAGATGTCCAAGCTTAGTCATCTGGCCAATAAATACCCTGTAATTTTTGTTAGAAATTATGGAAAGCAGGGCGCTTTTAAGAAATGGAAAATGATATTAAGATAATATTTTTGAACCCTTGTCAAAATTCTGGAATGAGCACCTACATCTACCTCAAACACCCCAAATTTCTACTGAAACAAGAGAGTGACTTGAAAATACAAGTGATAAGAGTTCTGGAATAAAAGAAGACAATTAGCAGTAAACCAGAAAGATTTGAGGAAATTTTTGGAAATTATAAAGTAGATGGAACCAAGTTAATGAAAGAAAAGAAAATGAAAAAAAGATCAGGGGATGTCACACAATTTCTCCTCCAAAGAGGCCCAAACACCTCTTCTTCAGGGAGCACCCTTACAGCTAAAAGTCAGCAAAGTGCTGGGTAATTATTTGCAGACCCACTGTGTTAATCTTTTAGGACTGCTACAATGAGTATATTAGACCAGGTGGCTCAAACAATAAAAATTTATTTCTCATAGTTCTGAAGGTTGGAAAGTCCAAAATCAAGGCACCAGGAGATTCAGTGTCTGCTAGGGCATGCCTCCTACTTAATGGTGGAAGAGGAGAAAGACCTCTCTGGGGTCTTTTACGAGGACATTAATCAACTTTCCAAAGGCCCCACCTCCAAATACCAACATAGTAGAGATTAGGTTTCAACATCTGAATTTTGTGGGGGACGCAAACATTCAGTCTATAGCACCTGAACTCTACAGTGTGGCTGCCTGGTACCTCTCCTTCAGATGCAACTCCCTGTCTTCAATTCTGTATATCACTCTGAATCTTCCTAGTGAATTTCTTGTTCTTAAATTAGCCTTTCTTTTCCTCATAAATACCCTAATTTTACAGAAAAGCAATCCAGGCACCTCTAGTAATCAACCTAACTTGTCAATCATTTAAAAAAAAAAACAAAACTGAAGATCATATGACATTTGGAGAAAACTAACAGCAAAATAGTTTTTAACTAAGATGAGCAAAAAGAGAAACTAACCTGAGACAACAAAAGCACAAAAGACAGTTATGACTATAAAACAAAACAGTTATGACTCTAAAAGAAAAACTGTGAAAAATATATAAAATAAAAATAAGGCTAGAGAGATGGAAGTCGTTGGATATATAAATGTGCTCAATTTCTCATCTTCTGTAGTAGAAAGTCAATGAACTCATTAATTTTTTTTTAACTTGAGATATCTGGTTTTCTTTAATTAACAATAATCTTTTGATGTTCCGACTACCTGGTCTTTGTTGCAAAAATTCCTATATATCTTGGCTCCCACCCTTGCCTCTTCAGAGCATTTTCTCAGAGTTAGCTGAGATGTTGTGTCCCGGACTTAAGTCTTCAACTTTGTCCGCCAAACAAAATGTAACTCTCAACTTCTAGGCTGTGCATTTTTTTTTCAGTCGACACCTTATAGATCCTCTCAGCTAGGCAAAAAGAGGTTTCTGGACTCTTAAGAATGTCATCTCACAGACCTCACATTTCTGTGCAAGGTAGAGAGGAGAGTGTCTTGAAAAATTATGCATGTTTGGATGGCATCACGGACTCAAAGGACCTGAGTTTGAGAATGCTCCAGGAGATAAAGAAGGACAGGGAAGCCTGGAGTGCTGCTGTCCCCAGGGTCACAAAGAGTTGGACACACCTGAGTGACTGACGACAACAGTGCACAATGGGACTGTGCTGTATCTCACTGTGCTGGGGGTTTGGGAACCTACACCTGTGACTAAATTCATAAAACTTAATACCCTCACTGGGCAGGTGGGCACGTAAAACTGGCGAATCTGCATCACTGGGTGTTTTGATCAATGTCAATGTTGTGGTAATGATATAACAGTCTAGTCTCCCAGGATTGCTACCTTTGGGGGAAAGTGGGGGAAAGGTGTAGAGGTGTCTCTGTATTGTTCCCTACAACTGCAGGTGAATCTGTAATTATCTTGAAATTAAAAAAGTTCGTTTGGAGACAAAAAAAATTATGCATGTGGTATGCTGGGGAACACAGTGACTTCCAATCAGATTCAGAGAGAAACACAGAGTTTTTTTTAACAGGATTATAAAAACTCCATAATATTGACGATTCAAGCCAGAGAAGTATGAATATATTATTTAAATCTGTAATAGTCAACACTAGAAAAATCTAAAAACCAGGAAATACCTAAAGCAACAACTTCAGGAAGAGATGGATTTGAAGGTGGGAAAAAGAGGAGGATTTTAAATTTTAGACTCCTCTGCATGGTTTGAATTGTTTAAGCTATGTTTAGGTGTTAATTTTATTAAAAACTAAACCTAGTTTAAATTAAAAAATAATTTGTATTATATAAATGATTTGTTCCCACCTGCCTATGTTTATTTTTTAAGTAAGAAATTATATTCATTTAGACTAGGTTATCCAGAAACCTTTTCTTGACTAGTGAGTGACTCTTCTTCATGGGTCCACAAGTATGAAATATGCAAACAAAGGGGAAGTAACCTGATGTAAAGGGCTGACTCATGAGAAAAGACTGGGAAAGACTGAAGGCAGGAGGAGAAGGGGACGATGGAGGGTGAGATGGTTGGATAGCATCACTGACTAGATGGACATGAACTTGAACAAACTCTGGGAGAGGGACAGGGAAGCCTGGCATGCTGTAGTCCACGGGGTCGCAAAGAGTCAGACATGACCGAGCAACTGAACACTTTAGTCCTAGCTGTGGTCTTGCTCTACAAGTCACTTCTCATGGTGACACCAGTTATCTGCGCTGTGACACACTTGGTAGACACTTTCTTCCTTAAGTAACCTGAGAGTTAGTTAAGCAGGCTGTGAGGAGATTTGGTCCGGTTTTTCCTGCCTGTCAGGGTCAGAGCATACATGCTGATGTGAAAGTTCACCTGCGAGCCAATTTGCCTTCACCAGAGTATTTGAAGCCTTGGAGTCAAAGCCAAAGGGAAAAATAACTCCCTTGCTATGTGGGGAGGTGAAGCTTACCCTGGGAGAGCAAGCTGTCTGTACCTCCTGCATTTTGAAGCAGCTCCCAACCCTTCCAGTTTCAGTCACATGGAAGCAAAAGGCAGGCAAAGGCAAGAAAGAACCCATTCATGTATTCTAATCATTTTTATCCAATGATTCTCACTGTGGCTACACATAGAAGTCACCTGGGAAACTTTAAGCTAAGGTCTGGGTTGTATCCCAAGAGTTGAGTTAATTGGTCTCATGTGCCTTGGATATGAGGTGCTTTAAAATTTCCTCAGGTGTGGTGTGGATTAAAAATTTTGAAACTGCTTTTTTTCTGTATACTGTAATCAAAAAATAAGTAAATGTTTGGTGGGTGGCAGCTGTCAATTTTCTCAGTCAGAGAGGGAAGTTACAGATAAGCAGGAAGGCAACGCTAGAGTGAATCTTGTGGGCTGGAGTCAGAAACATCAGTGTGAACTCATGTTTAGCTACACAGAGAGAGAGACAGGTGGACATTACAGAATCACAATTATGTGTTTTATATATAGACTAAGTGTGCCCCTTCGGACTGTAGCCCACCAGGCTCCTCTGTCCATGGGATTCTCCAGGCAAGAATACTGGAGTGGGTTGCCATGCCCTCCTCCAGGGGATCTTCCCGGCCTGGAGATCGAACCCACGTCTCTTACATCTCTTGCATTGGCAGTTGGGTTCTTTACCACAGAGCCATCACAGAAGCCTCAAAAATTTTTATAAGTATTTTGATATACAAATACATATTTCTTTGTTCTGTTTGCTGAAAGTAGTGAGCATTCCCAATTCTCAGATCTTGGTTTATCATTATCATTCCCCCTATAAAAGCAAATAGGTCACTTTAAAGAAATGGGAAGGAAAATACACATAGAGCATCTTGTACTACCAGAAAGTAAGGCAGTGTTCAGAAAATAAAAGGATGGGGTCATGCCACAGGGACACAGGAACCAACCTGAAAGGACTCCCAATGGCCAAAGCTGGAAATATTTGAGAAACAAGATAAATAACATAGTGTTGGATTATAACCCAAAGTGTGAAATGGATATACATGAGTCCATACTGATATAATTAAACTACTGAATTAACAAGGGAGGAAAGAGAGGCAAATCTTTCTTACAGAGTAGCAGGAAGTAATTTATGTAGATATTACTGCTTCTAGGAGGCAGACCTTAATTCTTCCCTCACCTGCTTGAGAATGGGCTAGACTTTGTGACTTGTTTCCAAAGAATAAAGTAGGGAAAGGGAAAAATTGAAACTATTTAAGTGGAGGAACCTGGAAAACACTAAGTGGTGATGGCTAACACTGCCAAAGGTGTTATGTGGCTATCATGGATCCTCTGATGTGATGCAAAGGGCATTTCACCTCAGGGGCACCCTTTCCACAAACCTACAATCCCAGTCTCAGACATACCCAGACTGAAGGATGTTCTACTAGAATAAGAACTAGCACTAGATGACCTACTAGGACTGCTCAAGGCTTTCAAGGAAAGCAAGTAAAGATAGAAAGCTAGACCAGAAGAAATTAGGAGAAGTAATGTCTCAATGCAGTGGCTTGGCGCCTGGGAGAGAAAAAGCAAAAATTTGTGAAATCTGAGTAAAGTCTAGATTATAGTTTATAGTAATTTACGAATGTTCATTTCCTAATTGTGACAAATGCACCACAATAGAGTAAGATGATAATACGAAGGGAAACTGAGAAGTAGGTCAGGGGTATAGGAAAACTCTACTTTTCTGGAAATCTAAAATTATTCCAAAATAAAATTTTATTTAAACAACAACAAAAATGACAACAAACCAAACAAGGTGAAGTACTGACCTCAAAATACCCATGCCGAGAAGAATAATGTGAACAATGATTATCTTAATAAAGTTCTGATAATGTGGGAAAAGCAAGTACCCCATGTGAGACTAATAGCAACTAAATTCGAGAATCCTTGTTTCAACGGTTTGAAAGCTCTGTCACTAGATCATGTGATCAAATTGGATTCTCTGATTTTGACCAAATATTTCTCTTTCTGTTGAAGTGGAAAGAGGAGGAGGCTTCAGGAAGTGAATATCAGGTCTTTGAACTACTTACTGCACAGGCCAGTGATCTGTATCAGCAGTGAAGAACACTGAGGGTTGTGGACATTTAATTTTTCTTATTTTTCCCTGATAGGCTCCTCAAGCACATTCGGGAAACCACAGGAGAACTCAGGATCAAATCAGCACTGGCTTGTAGTGGGAAATAGTATTGACAGCCAGGAGATATCCATTTCATCAATTTCAGCAGGTTCCAGAGAAACAACGCAAGTGCATGCTCTGCATGGTCAGTGGTTGCTGTTTCCACGTCACATACACAGAGAGAATTTAATGCGCATTTATTGACTAAAATGGTTTAATGTCTTTCAGTGGTCGCTGCAAGAAATGAGAAAAAGAATTTTCTGACTTCGAATCACAAACACATTACTAGTGAGAAAAAATGGCAGCATGCACTTACGAAACTTGAAAATAGGTACAGACTGACATGGTAGAGATGCATAAAAATGTGCCATTTGTACTATTCAACCAATCTTTGAAATTATGTACTGTTTTATGGGGGAATGAATAAATGTTCTTAAGACGAAGAAAAAGTACTTTTTGTTTTTTGTTTTTGCTTTTTTGAGGATTTAATTGCACTTCCTGAGGTACAGAGGTATTTTCAGAGAGCACCACCTTTCCTTTTAACATATCAGTGAAAAACACACTTTCTTAGAGCTTAAGAATTCTTGCCATCCCCTGGGAAATGTGGTAGGACACTGGAAAACTTTATTCCAAAGGCCAAACCCATCTTGGCAGATGACATCCTGGCTTATGTTTTCTGGGGGAGAAACAAAATGAAAATACATCGGAGAGGGGAAAGGAGGAGGAGAGAGAATGATTAGGAATGAGTGGTGAGCTGTCAAGCAGGAAGAACTGGATGGTTCCAAAGGAGAACGAAGGGTCAGCCTTTCATCAGGGAAACTGGTCCTGGCCTCAGAGGAGGTCTGGAAAGGACAAGGGGCAAGGAAAATGCTTTGAGAAGAATCAGTCCAGGACCTCGCCAAGGAAAATACTTTATAAAAGTTAAACAAGCAAAAAGATATCCGGGATTTGTCATTCCCCCTGGCGTCTTTTGTGTTTTGAGCTGAGAAAAAGAGGATTGAAGCAAGGTAGGTTCACCACAAATAGAAGCTCTCATAGGATGCTCACTCTCCAAATTTCTGAGCACTATGAGCACACAGGGCAAATGTGGGAAGCTGGAGGGATGGAAAATGTAACCCCAGGATGAAAGGATTCACAACGGGTTAATTTACCAGCCGCAAACTAAGCATTGTAGAATTTGCATTCCCAGATCCTGACCATAATGGAAAAGTCTTTTATGATCAGAAATAAGATCTAACAAGCTATGTGGTGTCCTTTTTTCACTTATTGGCATTTTTTTTAGACATACAAAAAGCTGTATATGATTAATGTATACAATTTGACAAGTTTGAAGCTAAGTATACATCCATGAAGCCATCAGGACGTCTATGCCATAAATCTACCCATAAGCTCCACAATATCCTTCCGTCCTCTTTTGTTATTTTGTAATAAGAACACGGAACATAAATTTATCCTCTTAGAAAATTTTAAAATAATAAGTGGTTCTTTATAGGTCAGGCAACTGAGTTAAATGGAGGACTGATGGCTAAATGATTCTGTCAAGTGTATGGAAACACGGGCGAAACTGGAATAACAATATGAGAGTCCAACGGGTGTGAGTCAGTGGCTTCCTTCGGGACAAACTGAAAGAAAGTAATTTCTTTTAAAAATTAAACAAAAAACTTGATTCCTTGATTCCTATCCCCTTTTGAAGGCAATTTGGCTTGCTTAAAACTCAAGGAAAGGTTATATATATTTTTTTAAATTTTAAAAAATTAATTTGTTTTAATTGGAGGCTAATTACTTTTAAATATTGTAGTGGCTTTTGCCACACATTCACAGGAATCAGCCATGGGTGTACATGTGTCCCCCATCCTGAACCCTCCTCCCACCTCCCTCCCCATCCAATCCCTCTGGGTCATCCCAGTGCACTGGCCCTGAGTGCCCTGTCTCATGCATCAAACCTGGACTGGTGATCTGTTTCACTTATGATAAAATACATGTTTCAGTGCTATTCTCTCAAATCATCCCACCCTTGTCTTCAACCATAGAGTTGAAAAGTTTGTTCTTTACACAGAAAAGTCTGTGTCTCTTTTGCTGTCTTGTATATAGGCTCATCATTACCATCTTCTAAACTCCATATATATGTGTTAATATACTGTATTGGTGTTTTTCTTTCTGACTTACTTCACTTTGTATAATAGGCTCCAGTTCCATCCACCTCATTAGAATTGATTCAAATGCATTCTTTTTCATGGCTGAGTAATATTCCACTGTGTATATGTACCACTGCTTTCTTATCCATTCATCTGCCGATGGACATCTAGGTTGCTTCCATGTCCTGGCTATTGTTAACAGCGCTATGATAAACATTGGGGTACACGTGTCTCTTTCAATTCTGGTTTCCTTGGTGTGTATGCCCAGCAGTGGGATTGCTGGGTCATATGGCAGTTCTGTTTCCAGTTTTTTAAGGAATCTCCACACTGTTCTCCATGTACTAGTTTGTATTCCCACCAACAGTGTAAGAGGGTTCCCTTTTCTCTGCACCCTCTCCAGCATTTATTGTTCGTAGACTTTTGGATCGCAGCCATTCTGACTGGCGTGAAATGGTATCTCATTGTGGTTTTGATTTGCCTTTCTATGATAATGAGTGATGTTGAGCATCTTTTCATATGTTTGTTAGTCATCTGTATGTCTTCTTTGGAGAAATGTCTGTTTAGTTCTTTGGCCCATTTTTTGATTGAGTCATTTACTTTTCTGGAATTGAGCTACAAAAGCTGCTTGTATATTTTTGAGATTAATTCTTTGTCAATTGCTTCATTTGCTATTATTTTCTCCCATTCTGAAGGCTGTCTTTTCACCTTGCTTATAGTTAAGGAAAGGTTATATTAAATCACAATGGAGCTTCAACACTAAGTTTTACTAATCCATCATTATTTGCTGACTAACCACCATGTCTCAGGCACTGTATGAGGCACTGGGAATATTCAGGCAAACAAGAAAGATCATCATCTCTGCTTTCCTAACTTGTAGTTATCTCTCAATTAGCAACAGAATCTTTGAGAATGACGTGGATTTTCGCTCTCATTTCAGAGTCTGTAGAAAGCACATCTCACTGCTTTCTGGCAGTGGGTATCTGGAATTCTGACTTAATCATATGCAAGGACAGGCAAGTGTTAAACTTGGAGAGCAGGTGTGAGTTATAAGAAGATGAAACATATGCCTTTATCCATCTCCACTAAGAACACAGACATGTTGGAATTATGCAAATGGTAAGAACAGTTCTACTAAACTTGACCACTCTCTGACATTTTAGAGTACATCACTTTTGGACATCACTACTCTTTTAAATAAAGCTGTGGGAGCTTGTGAAATTATTTATTCTCTGAGCCTCAGTTTCCTCAAATTGGGATATCTACCCTACAGAGTAGTCATTTGACTAAATATAATATCAATCTAGTGCTGGATACACAGTTGATCTCAAAACAGTTATTCCCACCCCCGCCCCCCCATCTTTTTTTTTCTCTCCCATTTTTCACAGTTAAATGGCTGGCTGATGAAATGGCAATTCTTCTGTATGTGGAAATATTCATACCTGAGGAGCTGGAATGAGTAGTTCTTGACAGAGATGATACAGAGACAAATCAATCACCAGGAAGAACTAGAACCCATGTGAACTGTATTTCATCTCTGAGATTCTATAAAAGCCCTGATTGGATGTTGCCATGGAACTATGGTTCCTTCTTTATTAATAAGTGAGTGTAGACACCCAATCTACTTTAGAGGTTCAGATGGTCCTAGTTGTTTATTAAGCATCTGATGTGGGAGGCACATTCCAGGTGCCCTCCAATACATTATGTCATTCAATCCTTCCAATACCCTAGCAGGAAAGGGATTTTAAAGACGTGAAGGAAGGCTCAGCAATATAAAAATTCAATGTAAATTCAGTATAGCAATATTTAATGTTATAAAAAATCAATATCAACTCAATGAGTGAGGAGTGAAGAGTCTGAACTCAAGGCTTCCTACTAATTCAAATCCACATCTTTCCCTCTCTTCAGTATTCAAGTTAAGATGTGGTTAAACTGGAATCTGATTTATTTGGCAGAAGGGGCCATAGGTAAATGGATATTTTTAAACTTTCAGCCCTTGGTGACTAAATTCTGCACACCCTCTGCTAACTGCATGTCAGAAGAGCCACCTGTGTTTCCTGCTATTGCTGAGGCTACTTGGACAGCATTTTACTCACTGGGTGCTGGAAGCACAGGTGTGGGAAGTAGAGTAGAAGCCAAAAATCCAATGATTTTGAACTTCTACCGAACAGGGCTCTGGGCTCTAAAACCCTCAACTGAAGACACAGTGGAAATAATGAGAAGCAGTTGCATTGTTTTCTATCATTTTTAGGTTTTAGAGGGGTGCAGGGAAAAGGGGGTCACTGTAAATCATGTATTTTGTAAGTCACGAGTGTATTAGAAAAGACTTTTAAATATTTGTCATGTCATAGTTGAATATGAAATGTAAATTGCATTTAAATTTTCTCATCAAGCCTGAGGAAACAATTTTGCCCAGAGGTATCCACCTGTAAATTTAGCAAAAGGCACCAAATGTATTTCATCACAAGCTGGAGAGACAGCCCAGAAAACAGAGGTGCTCTGGCAGACACGATCATTCTGATGAGGTCAACCATGGATGGGAAGAGTTTCTCTGCGAGCCTTTGTAGCCCACTGACCCAGAAAGGAGGAGAACGGGATGACAGAGTATGAGACAGTTGGACGGCATCACCAACTCGATGGACATGAGTTTGAGCAAGCTCCGGGAGTTGGTGATGGACAAGGAAGCCTGGCGTCCTGCAGTCCATGGGGTCGCAAAGAGTTGGACACGATTGAGTGACTGAACTGAACTGACCCAGAAAGGAAGCTCTGCATTAAAGCTCTCTTTTCCTAAGTGACCAATAGAGGCTGAGAGAGTTGAAAACAAAGGAAACCAGCCCTCTTCTCAAAGGTCAGCTGGACTCTGGTTGCTAAACCCACAACATCCGGCAGATTATTTAGACACTATTTTGCATATTGAACTCTAGCTTTGCATTAACATCTGAAGCACGGAAGACATTATGTGTTGAAGATAAAACACCCAAACAAAATATCCTCTGCTGCCTCTGTGTAAGAAGTAAACAAATCCTACTTCTGTATTTGCTATGACTTGTATATTGCTGGGATCTTGTGCAGTTACTATGGAAATACCAGGTTCCCCAAAGAGCTATAATTCTGCTAGTGCTGCAAAATGAACCCACTTAGCACAGCGAACTGATTGATCTCTGCCCTATAATTTGGCAGAAGGCTCAAAGGCCTCCAATCTCACTGTTCTTATGAAAAGCAGTTGGCTCAAATAGCTTGTATCAGAGAAATATTAAAGAAATGCAGTGGTTTAGCTTACAGCTAGAGCATATATTTAAGGCAGCATATTTCTTTAGAATTATAATATCAAATGATGTTTCATTTCTATTGGAAATTTAGGAATGTGAGGTGGTTAGCCAGCCTCAATTGGTAATGTGCCATTGATTTTATTTCTCAATGAGAAACTATCATTTGTTATCCACTACATATTTATTCTAAGGCTCCAAGGTAAGCAGAGAAAAAATTTCTTAGTGTCTAGGTCACACTGAATTGGCTAGGAGATCACAGAAACAGAGTTGTTACCAGATTTTATATTTTCATCCTTTGAAATATGTCTAAACTTGTTCTTACTGCACTTTTCATCAGAGGAATTGACATGTAAATTATACACCATAGAGATTTGAACATTAGAAAGTTGAGATCTACTTTTGCCTATTTGCTAATGGGCAGTGAGCTGTCAGGGAGGCAAAGAACCCTGCCAGGGAATGGGAGGCGGGTGTGCAGTGTTCTGGTTCAGGTTGTATTGTTTCCTTCCATACCTGGGCTACTCAGTTACTCTCCAATGTCATCAACATCCTCCCTACTTACTTTAAAGATGTAATCCTTCTTTGCTTGCCATTTTATCAAGCTCCCCCAGCCCCTAGCCCCCACCCTCAGCTATCTAACACACACCTATTCAGAGTCTACTTTTCTATAAGTCCCAGATCAGACTGCAAGTTCTTTGAGATGCTGACTCAGCTGGTACAGCTAACACCATTAAAATTTCTAGATAACAAACTTTTTTCCAAACCACTAAACCACTTACATTCCATGGCATTCTTTGCATTCTCCCCAGTGAATCCAATAGCCTCTTTTAGTTTTCAGTCTTAGCAATTTCTCTGCATCACTTAGCATCATTCACCAGACCTCTCTTTCCATGTCTTATAATTCTGTCCTCTTCTGCTTCCCCTTAAGTCTCTTAATCCTTCTTCGGTCCCCTGCTGTCTTCCCTTCCTCTCCACAATGTTTGATCATTCACTCATGAAACAAACATTTATGCAGCACTTATCATGGACCAGGTTAGGTTTCGAGGATCTGCAGATATTAATACAATGATGAATAAAGGTGTGTTCCCCTTCATCAAGAAGTTTACAGTCTAAAGTAGAAGAAAGGTCAGCAAATCCACAATTTTAATTTGATAATTCCTTTTGAGAGCATATAGGAAGAGCTTCTAAAATCCAGGTATGAGAGGAACCAAGGAAGGCTTCCTAGAGAAGGTGACCCTTAAATTGAATTTTGATGAAGGGGTAAAACTTATTCAGTTGATGGAGGGAGTGTTTTTCAGGCACAAGGAACAGAATGTAACAAGACATAAATACTCAGAATAGAATGTTGGGGAAATAAGGAGCTTGTGGTTTGGGAGGCAAGGGTGGTGTAGTGGAGAAGATCACAGTCCCTGAAATTGGATATGAAATTGGATCCTGGCCATATGACCCTGGACAAATTGCTTAATCTCTGAGAGCCTCAGTTTTGTCATCTATAAAATGGGAAGAGTAACTACCTTGTGGTGTACTGGGGAGCACCTGCATCAGACCCAATAAATTTTAACTATGATTATTATGGGACACACACACACACACACACGGCTCTGTTTGTCTGGAGAATTCTGAATGATACAGGCTTACTTGAACCCCTAACTGCCTACTTGAAATACCACTTAGATATCCAACAGGCATGTCTAGGTTAATATCTCCTAAAATGAGCTTCAGATACTCTCCCCTCCAAACCCTCTTTTTCTTGCAATCTGTCCTATTCCAGTAAATATCAACTCCATTCTTACAATTGTTTGGGTCCCAAATGTTGATGTCATTCTGGATTCGTCTTTGTCTCACATCATACATCTGATTCACTGGCAAGGGCTGTTAGCGCTACATTCAAAACACATCCAGAATTCAACCACTTTTCACCATCTCCACCACTATTCTCATGGTCCAAACCACCTGGATTATTATACCTTTTGAAACAGTCTTTCCTCATGCCCTTCTCAGAAACCAGAGTGATCCTGTCGTTCTCTGCTCAAAACCCTCCAGCGTCTCTTTGAGAGTGAAAGGGCTGAAGTCCTTACCTGGCCCACAAGGCCCTATACAGTGTAGCCCCTTCCCTCTTGCTTCATCTCCTACCTTCTTGCTCAGTGTTCTTGGCCAATCTGTCCTCCATGTGGTTCCTGGATCTCACCCATCGCAAAGGCCTGAGGACCATTCCACTTGCTATTCCCTCTGACTGGAATGCCTTCCCCCAGATTTCCACGTGGATCTCCCCTTCTCTCCTAAAGGTCTCAGCTCAAGGCAATGAGGCCTTTTCTGAAAATCCTGTCTAAAATGGCGAATTCCATCTTCCAATACCCTCTCCACACAGAATTCCTATCCTCCTTCTTAATTTTTCTCCTTAGCACTTATTATCATCTCACTTCCTAGATCTTACTTATTACCTTCTTTACTTGTCTCTCCCCACTAGAATTAGGCTGCATGAGAGCAGAGGTCTTAATGTCTTTCATTCAGTGCTGCATCCCCAGTGCCTAGAACAGAGTCTGGCACATAATGGGAGCTCAGTGAGTATCTGTAAATGTCTATTAAGTGGCCAAATGATCAAATGATGATGAGGAGCTGCAGCTAACACAGAGGTAGGGTCTTTCTGTTATTTGTGATATGGGAACATGTCCATCTCTCAGATCTCCTAATCTCAGAAAAGCCAACACCTCAATGTTGGGCCAATCTCCCCTATCTTTTATTTACTTATTTATTACCAAGAATGCTTACTTAAAATGATGATGGCTACATCTTAATTCTGGAGATTCTGATTCAGCAGTTTGGGGTAGGCCTTTAAATCTTCATTAAAAAAAAAAAAAAAGACATTGATGCAGGTGTTCCTTGGACCATATCTTGGGAAACACTGACTAGTACTGAGTCCCAAACTGTGTAAGCCATGTCTGCCTCCCAGATGTATTTTATTTGGTCCAGGAAGTACTGGTTTACAAAATACTTAAGTATATTACTTATCAACATTTAAAATTTAAAAGATTTCCTCTATCATCCTTATTTACATATTTCTATTTTAATCTGATGACCTGACAATGCTGGCCCTGTATTTTTAGATGGCAGTAATCGGCTAAAGCTGGATGGCAGCTGCAGATTTCTTTTAAAAAGGACATATCTAAGTGCTGACTCCAGGTTACCATAGATACCACCCTCCTCATTATGTCTTAAACAATGCATTCATCTATATTACTCACAGAGCCTCAGAATGCATTTGAGTCTGGGACCCCTTTCCTAACCAAATGAAGCCCAGGATGGGATTGGTGTCAGGTCAGCATAAGTCTATACAAATTCTCAAAAAGTATGTTGGCCACTGTTTGAATCCAAGAATCCCCAGACAGGAAATACAAACACCATTTTGGCAAGGAGCATGAGGAAAATTGCCTTTTTCTTATTTTGCTGATGATTCTGTTCCAAAGGAAACGTTAACCACTGGTACTTTCTACACCAGATTTTTAATACCTTAGTCTATCATTTTACTAGTAAGGAGCAATTAGATTTATATAAAGATGTACACTGATTTTTCATCATTCTTCCATGAGAAATGAGTGATCAGTTCTTGGCTTCTCAGAACTCCAGTCATCTCACCAGAGGACAGACAGACATGAATCAAGAATCATGCTCCAGAAGGAATACTCTGACTGGATCAGACATCTACTCTGTATCCGGAACTCTCTCTCTCTTACGGTCAGCTTGGCAGTTTAGTTTTGGTTGTGACCTGGGCTGTGCTACTCAAGTGTGATCCAACTCAGTGGGAAGTAAACTGATCCATTTGCCTCAAGAGTGGATTAAAAGAAAACAGGCAAGGGCACTTTGGAGAGACCAATATAAAGACACATAAACCCCAGTCTGGGAGGCCTAGCCTCAGAGGGTTGCAGCTGTATGGCAGGAGGAGCCACGGCTGTGGCCACGGCGGGCAGAACTAGTGGCTCACCAGGCAGGCTGGCAGGCAGGCCGCACACACCTGGTGCTGGCAGTGCCCCAAGGTGACAGGCTCTCAAGGGGGTCCAAGGAGGCATGTGGGAGCACGCTAAAGGGAGGCGGGATGATCTAGTTCTTAGCAACTATAATTGGTCAAGTCTTGGTCAAGATACTTTCCATTGTTATGGTTACCCTGGGATCTTCACCATCTCCCTAACAGCTTCTAAGGCCTAGGAAGTAGTGGCTACATAGATAGAGTTAGCATTAAATATGAGTTCAAGTGTTACTTTTTTCCTATTCAAAGGTGAAAACAGTGAAGATCTTTATTCCTGCAGTTTTACAGGAGGTTTTTTTTAAAGTTATTGGTCCGAGTCAAACCCACTGTATTAAAATGGTTATTGACTTTTTTGGCCATCAGAGTATCTGTCATAGGATTCCCTGAGACTGCTAAGTGCATTAGATGAGTGTCCAGCCAGATGTGATCCTCAGCCATAGCTGGCAGCCCCACCCTAGTCAATCAATTTAAAGATAGGTGCTACTTTTGTATTACTACTGGTCACTGCTGCTGCTAAGTCGCTTCAGTCGTGTCCGACTCTGTGCGACCCCATAGACGGCAGCCCACCAGGCTCCCCCGTCCCTGGGATTCTCCAGGCAAGAACACTGGAGTGGGTTGCCATTTCCTTCTCCAACGTATAAAAGTGAAAAGTGAAAGTGAAGTCACTTAGTCGTGTCTGACTCTTAGCGACCACTTGGGTTGCAGCTTACCAGGCTCCTCCATCCATGGGATTTTCCATGCAAGAAAGAGTACTGCAGTGGGTTACTATTGCCTTCTCCAACTAGTCACTAAAGGAACTCAAAAAATGAGAGCAGACCATTGAGAGGAAAGACATTCCTCCCCTGGAAAACCATCTGAGGATGAATGACTCATTTCTTGTTTCCATACAGAAGTGCTGCATATTGGAAACAGCACAGGCTTTCAGGTTTGAAAGACTCAGGTTAAGATTAAACCTCTTTCCACTTCCCAGGAGTATAGCCCCTAGCACTGTATTTGCTCTCATGAACTTTAGTTTCTCATCTGCAAAATGAAGACAATCATTTATACGTCAGAGAGTTTGTGCTTGAATGAAAAATAATGTGTAAAGGAGCTAGTCCACTGCCTGACTCACCAAGGCTCCATGAAGCATCACTAATTTGGTTATGCGATTGCTCCTACACTAAGAATGTCATAGGGAATCAGAGAGCCACAGAATTGAAAGGGATGTGAAGTTTTCTAATCCTACTCTCGGAGGCACAAAGCATTTCAGGTAAGGGATTATCTAGCCTTTGCTTTAGGCTGTCATTTCCATTAATTAACATTAATATTAATATCACCTGGACTGTGAAGAAAGCTGAGCACCAAAGAATTGATACTTTTGAACTGTAGTGTTGGAGAAGACTCTTGAGAGTCCCTTGGACTGCAAGGAGATCCAACCAGTCTATTCTAAAGGAGATCAGACCTGGGAGCTGAAAGTCCAGTACTTTGGCCACCTCATGCAAAGAGTTGACTCATTGGAAAAGACTCTGATGCTGGGAGGGATTGGGGGCAGGAGGAGAAGGGGACGACAGAGGATGATATGGCTGGATGGCATCACCAACTTGATGGATGTGAATTTGAGTGAACTCCGGGAGTTGGTGATGGACAGGGAGGCCTGGCGTGCTGCAATTCATGGGGTCGTAAAGAGTCGGACTTGACTGAGCAACTGAATTGAACTGAACATTGTTTGAATACCAGCTGTGTGTTAAAGTCTGGTACTTAGCACTCACTGTGACTATTATTATTATCTCCTTGCTTTATAACTGAGGACCTTGAGGCTTAGTCAAGTTCCATCACTTGACCAACGTCAGACCGCTGGCTTGATCTCTGATGCTCTCTCACTACCATTCTATGTTGTCTCTCATGTTCAGACTCCCAGGGTCAGTCTTGCTGCCCACACAAGCTCTTCTTTTTTTTTCTAAATCAAAATTAGGCAAATGAAACACACATACCTTCCAGGTATATAAAGTCCCCACTGATACCAGATTCTCATAAAAGTAAACACTACTGACTCATTCAGTTCAGTTCAGTTCAGTTCATTTCAGTTACTCAGTCGTGTCAGACTCTTTGTGACCCCATGAATTGTAGCACACCAGGCCTCCCTGTCCATCACAAACTCCTGGAGTTCACTGAGACTCACATCCATCGAGTCTGTGATGCCATCCAGCCATCTCATCCTCTGTCGTCCCCTTCTCCTCCTGACCCCAATCCCTCCCAGCATCAAAGTCTTTTCCAATGAGTCAACTCTTCGCATGAGGTGGCCAAAGTACTGGACTTTCAGCTTTAGCATCATTCCTTCCAAAGAAATCCCAGGGCTGATCTCCTTCAGAATGGACTAGTTGGATCTCCTTGCAGTCCAAGGGACTCTGAAGAGTCTTCTCCAACACCACAGGTCAAAAGCATCAATTCTTCGGCGCTCAGCCTTCTTCACAGTCCAACTCTCACATCCATACATGACCACTGGAAAAAACATAGCCTTGACTAGACGGACCTTAGTCGGCAAAGTAATGTCTCTGCTTTTGAATATGCTATCTAGGTTGGTCATAACTTTTCTTCTAAGGAGTAAGCGTCTTTTAATTTCATGGCTGCAATCACCATCTGCAGTGATTTTGAAGCCCCCCAAAATAAAGTCTGACACTGTTTCCACTGTTTCCCCATCTATTTCCCATGAAGTGATGGGACCAGATGCCATGATCTTCGTTTTCTGAATGTTGAGCTTTAAGCCAACTTTTTCACTCTCCACTTTCACTTTCATCACGAGGCTTTTTAGTTCCTCTTCACTTTCTGCCAGAAGGGTGGTGTCATCTGCATATCTGAGGTTATTGATATTTCTCCCAGCAATCTTGATTCCAGCTTGTGTTTCTTCCAGTCCAGCATTTCTCATGATGTACTCTGCATATAAGTTAAATAAGCAGGGTGACAATATACAGCCTTGACGTACTCCTTTTGCTATTTGCAACCAGTCTGTTGTTCCATGTCCAGTTCTAACTGTTGCTTCCTGACCTGCATACAGATTTCTCAAGAGGCAGGTCAGGTGGTCTGGTATTCCCATCTCTTTCAGAATTTTCCACAGTTTATTGTGATCCACACAGTCAAAGGCTTTGGCATAGTCAATAAAGCAGAAATAGATGTTTTTCTGGAACTCTCTTGCTTTTTCCATGATCCAGCGGATGTTGGCAATTTGATCTCTGGTTCCTCTGCCTTTTCTAAAACCAGCTTGAACATCTGGAAGTTCATGGTTCACGTATTGCTGAAGCCTGGCTTGGAGAATTTTAAGCATTACTTTACTAGCATTTGAGATGAGTGCAATTGTGCGGTAGTTTGAGCATTCTTTGGCATTACCTTTCTTTGGGATTGGAATCAAAACTGACCTTTTCCAGTCCTGTGGCCACTGCTGAGTTTTCCGAATTTTCTGTCATATTGAGTGCAGCACTCTCACAGCATCATCTTTCAGGATTTGAAATAGCTCAACTGGAATTCCATCACCTCCAATAGCTTTGTTTGTAGCGATGCTTTCCAAGGCCCAATTGACTTCATATTCCAGGATGTCTGGCTCTAGATTAGTGATCACACCATCATGATTATCTGGGTTGTGAAGATCTTTTTTGTACAGTTCTTCTGTGTATTCTTGCCACCTCTTCTTAATAGCTTCTGCCTCTGTTAGGTCCAGACCATTTCTGTCCTTTATCGAGCCCATTTTTGCATGAAATGTTCCCTTGGTTTCTCTAATTTTCTTGAAGAGATCTCTAGTCTTTCCCATTCTGTTCTTTTCTTCTATTTCTTTGCATTGATTGCTGAAGACAGCTTTCTTATCTCTTCTTGTTATTCTCTGGAACTCTGCATTCAGATGTTTATATCTTTCCTTTTCTCCTTTGCTTTTAGTCTTCTTTTTCTTGATCTCTTTTCACCCTAGCTGTATCTCACCAAATTCAGAAGCTAAAATAGCATTAAATGCCTTTGGCTTTTTCTGAGTTGATGTGCAATAAGACACCTTTTCTGAAATCTCTCTGAGAGATTCTAGTCTAAAGTTTCACCTCATAACTGTACATGCTGACACTGCTACATGACAGTATTCAACCAGGGTATTTTAACACACTCCAGTGTGACACTGTTCCAGGTGCAGCTGTTAAAATGTACACAGAGAATCTGAGGGGCAAGGTGAACCTGACTGAGCAGTTAAGGATGGAGGTTGGTTACAGGTGTGCTAGAGGTCAGATCTTTTTGTCCTTTTATACAGTTCATGAGATTCTCATAGCAAGTATACTGGGAGGGTTTGCCATTCCCTCCTCCAGTGGATCACGTTTTGTCAGAAACATGACCTGTCTCGGGTGGCCCTACACGGCATGGCTTATTGCTTCATTGAGTTATGCAAGCCCCTTCACCATGACAAGGAGACATCTTACCTCTCTACTCAGAAACCTGTATGTGAGTCAAAAAAGAAGAGTTAGAACCCTGTATGGAACAACTGATTGATTCCAGATTGAGAAAGAAGTTCAACAGGACTGTCCGCTGTCACCCTGCTTGTTTAACCTATACACTGAGAACATCGTGAGAAATGCTGGGCGGGATGAGTTACAAGCCAGAATCAAGATAGGTGGGAGAAACATCAACAACTTCAGATATGCAGATGACACTACTCTAACGGCAGAAAGATGAGGGTGAAGGAGGAGAGTGAGAGAGCTGGCTTAAAACTAAATATAAAAAAAAACTAAGATGATGGCATCCGGCCTAATTATTTTATAGCAAATTAGAAGGGGAAAAGGTGGAAGTAGTGACAGATTTCCTCTTCTTGGTCTCTAAAATCACTGCGGATGGTGACTGCAGCCATGAAATCAGAAGAAGATTGTTTCTTGGTAGGAAAGCTATGACAAACCTAGACAGTGTGTTGAAAAGCAGAGATGTTACTCTCCTGGCAAAGGTCTATATGGTCAAGGCTATGGTCCTCCCAGTGGTCATTTACAGTTGTAAGAGCTGGACTGTAAAGAAGGCAGAGCACCACAGAATTGATGCTTTTGAACTGTGTTGCTGGAGAAGACTCCTGAAAGTCCCTTGGACAGCATGGAGATCAAACCAGTCAATCTTGAGGGAAATCAACCCTGAATACTCATTGGAAGGACTGATGTTGAAGCTAAAGCTCCAGTATTTTGGTAACCTGATGCAAACAGCTGACTCATTGGAAAAGTCCCTGATGCTGGGAAAGATTGAGGGCAAAAGGAAAAGAGGGCATCAGAGGATGAGATGGCTAGATGGCATCACCGATACAATGGACATGAACTTGGGCAAACTTTGGGAGATGGTGAGGGTCAGAGAGGTCTGGCATGCTGCAGTCTATGTGGTTGCAAAGAATTGGACATGACTGGACAACTGAAAAACAACAAGAGATCTAATCAGACTGGAAGAAGGTAGCAACATTTGTATGAGCATCTTTTGTCAGTGCACAGGCAGAGTCTGGGTGATGGGGAGCAGGCAGCTCTTCTGCAGAAACCTACTGTGTCTTCAGCTTCAGTTGTTAAGTTCATCAACATGGGGTAGTGGTCTGGCTCTTCGGAGGGAAGAGTGTCTGACTTACACCAGCAATGTGTACTCAATAAATATTTGTGGAACAAATCAATAAGAGCAGCTGGGAATATAAAGACAATGGCCTTAAGGGCAGAGACATTAAAAAAGGGACATACTTGGGGTGACCAGCTGAGAGAGAGGCAAATCTTCAAGTGAGGTGGCCAGTCATAAATAAGAGGCTTACTATGAAAATAGGACTCAAAACACCACAGTTAAGTTGTAGATGGGTAAATGTATGGATCCATTCATTAAAGTTTGTGGTGTTCATAATGGTGGGGTGGAGATTATGGACAGTTTTATTTCTTTCTTTTTTATTTGACTTTGTTTTATTATTTCATTGTTTTATTCAGGCCTTTTACAGTTTACCTAACACTATGCTTGGGTCTGTTGCATCTTGCAATGAACTCTGACTGAGTCTTTGTCCTTTTGTCTCATGGGGAACGGACTGAAATCTGTAGGTCAGTTGAGCCTTAATGAGAAGGCTTTGTCTTAACTCATCCAAGCTTCGTTTCACTTTGTCTGCTTATCCACAACAGCTAGCAGTTGACAAATGTGCTTTTCTCAGTGAATCTTCCTGCCAGTTCTTCACAGTTCTTATTTGAGTGCTTTCCCAGACATCAGTGAGAAAGGGAAGATTTACACTGTCTCTGTGAATGGACAATGCCTTATTTTCTTTTCTTATATGCAACTCCATGTATAATGAAATCCCATTAAATTTTGGTAGCTATTACAGATATTTACAATAATATTATAAGAAAAGCTGTTTCCCAGCTCAAATTATAGGATACTGTTGGCTTTGCTAGTGAACTGTGTCTAGCACAAACACTGACTTATATTTTCTTTCTCCTTTGTCTTGTCTTTCTGTTTTTAGCCCAAGAGGTGGTATCACCTGGGGCTTGATGCCAACCTCTTGGTGCTCAGCAGGATAAAGAGACCTGGGGAGAATGTTGCTTGACATTAAAGAATGTTTAAAGTTTATTATTTGTGAATGTGCTGTTGTGTGCAAGCAATTATGCTACACTCTGCTGACTCCCTTATTTTTTTTCTCTTAATTGTTATTGAAGCATAATTGCGTTACAGAATTTTGCTGTTTTCTGTCAAACCTCAACATGAATCAGCCACAGGTATACATATACTCCCTCCCCATCTCACCCATCTAGGTTGATACAGAGCCCCTGTTTGAGTTTCCTGAGCCATTCAGCAAATTCCCTTTATGCTTGGATTAAGTCTCAGCTCTGATTTATCTGATATTTATCTACATTAAGCCTCTCTCTTATTCTCACCCTTGTTTCTTTTATAAACAAAATATCTGAAGAAGAGAGAGGTAAAGAATGTGAATGGGGAGAAATGTGTCTGGAGACTTTGCTCTATGATTACTATAATTTGAGGAGCAGACATGGGGGAAGATTCCCCAGCTTTCTGACAAATCTGAAATTCAGGCTTGTGTATAAACAGTTTATAAGGTCCTCCAGTTTTTAAAGAATAGGGTCCTGGTGTAACCAGCCACATATTATAGTGAACTCTCTGTAATCTAGGTCAAGGGGTGACTAGACTACAGAAGATCAAGTACCAGGTTTGACTGTTTACTTTCTCCTCATTTCCCCTTTCTAGGCCCTCTTTCTCCTCCAAGGTACTCTTGTGTTCACCAAGACCTACCTCTTGGAAGGCACTGATATTAGGCATAGAATAGAAGTGAATGGAAGACTATAGTAGCCTTTGTGGGCATTTTAAACTCCTCTCATTATGTGTCAACAGAGAATAATCTGAGCAAATATTCAGTAAAAGATAAGAGGTACAAGCCAGGTCTGATGAAAGTTAACTGCTCCAAGACCTGTGTCTATGGAGTGGGATATATCAAAGGTAACAAGGGAACAGCGGGTAGGTTCTTTTCAGGTGGTCAGATGAGCCAAAAGCAAGGTTATAACATACTTTCAAGTATTTTTTTAATATAAAATAGAAATTACACATTAAGAAAAAAATACATGGCTATTAACTTATATTTTCTCGTGACAAGCCAAGTGTAAGAGCAAGAATTATAGGAAATGTAACCCCTTATCTACAAACTAGAGTTTCTGTTTCTTTTGTTTTGTATTGTTTTTACTACTTCGAATCAAAGAGCTCCATCAAAACATTAAATATTTTTGATACCTAGAAGACTATTATTATGTATGTCTCCGCATCTGTGTATTTGTTTTGTCAGAAATAATAATAATTAACATGGTTCCCTTTTCCCCTCACTTGCTACAGAAATTTTGATATTTGCCCATCCCATCTCTCTCACTCTCTCACTTATTAGCCTCTAATGAAAATCCTCTTTGAGTGCTGAGTTTCTGGGTTTTTGTAATGCAGAAAGAAACTATATCAGCTATGGCCAGTTTTACTCTTAAGAGTAATAATTAAAAGGAAAAATGATGGAAGTTAATAATAATAAGAAAAAATAAAAAGTAATAATAATAAGGAAAAATGATGGAGGTTAAAGAAAGGAGAAATGAAGAAGACTGGGGAAAAGGGAGAATAGGCAAGGGTGGAAAAAAAGATCTGGAAACACAGAGTTGGGAAAGAAGAATTTTAAGAAGTAAACTGGGGTTACATATCGATGTCCTTTGAGAGAATGGAATGAAAATTTTCATTAGTTTAGATTACTAGTGTGTTTTCCTTTGAATATAAAATAATAATAGGAAAGAGTCATGATAAATTCTCCTAAATATAACTAGACCTTCACAAATGCATGCATATATATTCAGTATTTCATGTCTGAAATGATTACCTAATTTGTGGTTATTGACTTTAAGATGAATCATCATTTTAATACCTATATTTAAGAAAGAGAAAAACACTTCCAATAATTATTTTAACAAATCACTAATTATAAGATGCAACTGTTTTAAAGATGTTAAAATGTGAAAAAAAGGTGTATCAATCAATAAAAGAATAGAATAATGATGGAAATAATGGAAATAATAGAATAGAATAGAATACACCAAAATACTGAGTACTTATCAGCAGATTTTAGAATTGTAAGCTATTTTTGTTTTATTCATGCTTTTATGTGTTTCCAAAGTGTTTTACTCTGATCATGAGTTACTTTTCTAAAACCATGTAGCTTTGCAGGAAATTAACAGGGAATGAAGCCCTTTGCTTCTGGGAACTTCTGGTCTCATTGGCAAAACCCTACAAGAACTACCACCATCAGATAATTCTGTTCCAAGGTCTAGCAAAAGCTTTTGAAATTACTGTTACAGTCTGTTTTCTGGATTTCCCAGGACCTAGTCAGTATCCCTGGCAATAAAACAAGCATGCTGCTGCTGCTGCTGCTGCTAAGTCGCTTCAGTCGTGTCCGACTCTGTGCGACCCCAGAGATGGCAGCCCACCAGGCTCCCCCGTCCCTGGGATTCTCCAGGCATAAATTATTTGTACATCTATAAATGTAGGCATATCCATTTACAAAATGTAATAGTGGCTGAATTTCTAAATAGTGCACTGCACAATTTCTTTTCAATGGCCAGTAAAATATTAAAAGTCTATCCATGTTTCTCAGGCCTTTTTGCTTCTCATGCTTTCTTAGCTTATTTGATGTCCACTGGCTTCAAGGCCTGAAAAATCTGCCATGTAACCTGAGGGTTTAACTCTTTCAGAAGACTGAATTCAGGGGGTTAAAAGGTATATATATATTATATATGTGCCATCTACCACCTTCCTTCAGTGAATAGTCCAAATGAAAGAAAGAAGTTGAATCAGGAAAAAGCTTTCATATTTCCTATGGCAGGGTTTCCAGCTTGGTTTGCCTAAAAGTACAAATGATTTTGAGTCAGAAGGAGGTAACTTGGGAGGCAGAAGGACAGTGATTGCATTTTTGAAAAACTTTCCCCCAAATCATTATCTTTTAATGATTTTTAAGATAACCATCAAAAAGGGTCTAGAAGAAGCTACATGAAATATGAAATAAAACAAACAATTAGACAGTGAGACATATAATTAAAAGGTCATGGCTGTTTTATGTACTTGCTCCCAGCCCAAAGTCTCTCACTCCCAGCACCATCAGAAGCTCACTTTGCTTCAAGTCTGGGCCTATCAGGCTAATCCCCAGGAAGCCAAATAGGAAAGGCTCATCCAACTGGAAGAGAGAGTTGTGTTTACAGATTCATGCCAAGAAAAATAGGGTGAGGTCAGAGGGCAGAGGTAACTCTAAGTCCAGTGTAGTGTCTGCCTCTTAGCATGTCCTCTGGATCAGCTCTTAGAAGTCATGGATTGTTTCTGGAAAGAGCCTATTTCAATACAGAGGCAGTTTAAAGGAAAAAGAAAACAACTCTAATAAAATCTCAGTAAGACTGGGAGAGCAGAAGGCAATGCTGTGTAGCAGAGTGTGTGCAAGTGGGGATGAAGGGAAACTTCCTGCCTTCAGGAGGCCTTTGACATACGGAAGAGTCCAGCTTACATGTGGACCGGAGACAGAAGCCTGGGAGTTGAACCTTGGGGCCGCCGCCACACAAGAAGAGACACTGACTGCAATAACTTGTATGGGAGCAGAGGGAGGACAGAACTCAGATTGCAGAACTTAGTTTAGGCTAAGGAATATGTGATGTTCTGTAAGGAAGTTTGCAGAGGCAAAAGTAGGATAGGCTGGCAACCCAAAAATACCAGGGAGGGCAGAACCAGAGAAATACTGATTTATTAATCTTTTAACAACGTTGTTATGACTTACAGAATTTCGGTTACACACTTAAACTAGTTCTCTAAAGCTGGCACAAAGTGACTTCAGACTGTGCATTTGATCACTGAGGCTAGTGACTGAATCTGTCCAGTGACCACGGCCCTGGGGTGGTATTGTGTGTCAGAGATAAGACTTATTCCTGGGCACTGCCCCTCTTCTAATATATCTAGGCTGAAGGACTTTAGGACTCTAAATTTGGTTCCCTTCACATAATTAAGCAGGCCTCAGAGTTCCATAGGCTCTCCAGCCTTCAGAAGGAATCCTTTTCCCAATCCCATATTCTTATTTCCCATCTGGTAAACACTGAGAAATTCATTTATTTTTTAACGGAAGAATGGACTCTACACTTTCAAAGTATTTCCTGGGAATTTCCAAGGAATAATTAAATATGGTGGTTGTTCCCTGAGAAGAGAACCACAACGAAGGGAAAAAGCTTAGACCTAGATACAGATATTCTTTCTAGACCTGTTGGAAATTCCCTTATACAAGTTTTCTTTACCTGACATTATCCAGCCACTAGGTTTCAAAACTAAGCCTACCCCCTCTCAGAAAAATGCCTTTTATCAGAAGTTTCCAATTCAGGCTCATCAACTCATAGTCCATTTCTTCCTCCAGGCTAAAACTTTCCCTATTTTCTCTCTCCAGTGATTTGACAGAGGAGACAGATTTTTCTTTAGGGGAATGCCCTACCTTTTTGTTTACAGAATTTGGTCCAGCTCTCTATCCACGGAATTCTCCCGGCAAGTATACTGGAATGGGTAGCCATTCCCTTCTCTAGGAGATCTTCCCAATCCAGGTATCAAACCTGCCTCTCCTGCATTACAAGCAGATCCTGTACCGTCTGAGCCAACAGGGAAGCCCCTTAATAGGATTTGGTCTGGCTCCCAAGTCATGGGACAGAATGAGTGAAATATTTGACAGGAGTTGTTAGAGTTGGAGGTATGTCACTTTGGGGGTGGGGGGTTAGAAGATTAGCAGGGAGTGGCTGCTGGCAAAGCCCATCCATTCTGTTTAATGACCCAACCACCAGCCTGAGGTGAAGACATGTCAGACTTGCTACTTCATCTCTCCTGCCATCAACCAGTCTCAGCTTCTAATTTCTTTCTTAAACATATACACACACCCCTCATAAGAACAATACAATACTCTTCTGTAGATAGGGATGTCTATATAAAAACAAACAAACAAACCCCAAAAAAGTCTAAATCTGTAAAGGTACTATCATATATCTACTTCATATTACTAACTGTGGTTCAGAAGCAGTATTCTCTAAGAGAAATGGGTCAATCCTTGTGTTATATCTGTGCAAATAAAAGACCCTGCCCAAATAGCTATTCCCAAAGACAAATTCTATTACAGGAATTTTGACACAGAATAAAAAAATCTGCACTCAAATTGGCATTTCTAGCTTTGATGAGGTAAATTTTCATCCTCCATTGGCACTTTCCTTACAAAAATAAACTAACAGATACAATCAAATAAGACCCTGAGAGGCTGTCCAGTTTCAAGCAATTTTAAGGAACATTTGAATAATTTTGGTTAAGGACAGTCTACTAAGATAAATATTTGGATAAAAGTGGTATTCTTCTGGCCTGCCACATTTCCAAAATATTCTGTGTTAGGATATATGAGTAGGAAGAGGATAAGCACTTGGATTTCATTCTGGAAAAACTTTCTTACAAGCCAACACAATTCTGTGAACTAGCAAGTATTTCTACTGCCACTACTTTAACATTTAGAAAAGGGCTTTCTTCCCTGTTAAATGGTTCTTTGAAAAAAATATTTTAAATCCTCCTGAGTCTTTTTTAACATGTCAATTCTTAGCCTAACGTTTTGAATCACTACTTTCTGGCTTATCTTTTTCTGTTTGATTGTCATCGTTCCAATCCAGTAAAAGGTTGACGCAGAATGAACATAATAGAAACAATGGAAATAGCTACCTACGTGGGGTTCTCTAATTTAATATCAGGATAACAAGGCAACTCCTGAGGTTGTGCCAAATGGACCTCTCGGGGACTTGGAGGTAAAGTCTTTGCATTTTATTTTTATTCACTCACTTAGATTTCATTCTACTTTCATTAATATTCCTTCCTCTAGATGCCTTTTGTTTATCTGGATTTTTGTCTATCACCTAGACAATGATATCTCAATCATATCTCACAGCAATGGTATATCTCTTTTAAAATGATATAGTTGCCTGATTTTACTGAATTGAATAAACATTTATACAATGTTTTGCGCGGTGCTGGAGCAGTGAGCGGAGGCTACGCAGCGCTGAAGCTGCAAGTAGCCTAGAGGAGATACCCGACATCCAAGGTCTGTAGCGGTGGCGGTGAGGAGATACCTCATGTCCAAGGTGAGGAACAGCAGCTGCTCTTTGCTGTAGCAGCCATGAAGAGATACCCTATGTGCAAGGTAAGAGAAACCCCAGTAAGACAGTAGCTGCTGAGAAAGGGCATCAGAGGGCAGAAAGACTAAAACCACAATCACAGAAAACTAACCGATCTAATCACATAGACCACAGCCTTGTCTAACTCAGTGAAACTAAGCCATGCCGTGTGGGGCTACCCAAGACAGATGGTCATGGTGGAGAGTTCTGAAAAACTGTGGTCCACTGGAGAAGGGAATGGCAAACCCCTTCAGTATTCTTGCCTTGAGAACCCCATGAACAGTATGAAAAAGCTAAATGATAGGATACTGAAAGAGGAACTCCCCAGGTTGGTAGGTGCCCAATATGCTCCTAGAGATCACTGGAGAAATAACTCCGGAAAGAATGAAGGGAGGGAGCCAAAGCAAAAACAATACCCAGTTGTGGATATGACTGGTGATGGAAGCAAGGTCTGATGCTGTAAAGAGCTATATTGCATAGGAACCTGGAATGTTAGGTCCATGAATCAAGGCAAATTGGAAGTGGTCAAACAGGAGATGGCAAGAGTGAACATCGACATTCTAGGAATCAGCAAACTAAAATGGACTGGAATGGGTGAATTTAACTCAGATGACCATTATATCTACTACTGCAGGTAATAATCCCTTAGAAGAAATGGAGTAGCCTTCATAGTCAACAAAAGAGTCAGAAATACAGTACTTGGATCCAATCTCAAAAACGACAGAATGATCTTTGTTCGTTTCCAAGGTAAACCATTCAATATCACGGTAATCTTAGTCTATGCCCTGAGCAGTAATGCTGAAGAAGCTGAAGGTGAACGATTCTATGAAGACCTACAAGACCTTCTAGAACTAACACCCCCAAAAGATTTCCTTTTCATTATATGGGACTGGAATACAAAAGTAGGAAGTCAAGAAACAGCTGGAGTATCAGGCAAATTTGGCCTTGGAGTACAGAATGAAGCAGGGCAAAGGCTAATAGAGTTTTGCCAAGAGAATGCACTGGTCATAGCAAACACCCTCTTCCAACAACACAAGAGAAGACTCTACACATGGACATCACCAGATGGCCAACAGACTGAAATCAGACTGATTATATTCTTTGCAGCCAAAGATGGAGAAGCTCTATACAGTCAGCAAAAACAAGACCAGGAGCTGACTGAGGCTCAGATCATGAACTCCTTATTGCCAAGTTCAGACTCAAATTGAAGAAAGTAGGGAAAACCATTAGACCATTCAGGTATGACCTAAATCAAATCCCTTATGATTATACAGTGGAAGTGAGAAATAGATTTAAGGGACTAGATATGGATAGACAGAGTGCCTGATGAACTATGGACAGAGGTTCGTGATATTGTACAGGAGACAGGGAGCAAGACCATCCCCAAGGAAAAGAAATGCAAAAAAGCAAAATGGCTGTCTGAGGAGGCCTTACAAATAGCTGTGAAAAGAAGAGAAGCCAATATCAAAGAAGAAAAGGATAGATATACCCATTTGAATGCAGAGTTCCAAAGAATAGTAAGGAGAGATAAGAAAGCCTTCCTCAGTGATCAGTGCAAAGAAACAGAGGAAAACAACAGAATGGGAAAGACTAGAGATCTCTTCAAGAAAATTAGAGATACCAGGGAACATTTCATGCAAAGATGGGCTCAATAAAGGACAGAAATGGTCTGGACCTAACAGAGGCAGAAGCTATTAAGAAGAGGTGGCAAGAATACACAGAAGAACTGTACAAAAAATAGATCTTTACGACCCAGATAAGCACGATAGTGTGATCACTCTCCTAGAGCCAGACATGCTGGAATGTGAAGACAAGTGGGCCTTAGGAAGCATCACTACGAACAAAGCTAGTGGAGGTGATGGAATTCCAGTTACACTATCTAGATCCTAAAAGATGACGCTGTGAAAGAGCTGCACTCAATATGACAGCAAATTTGGAAAACTCAGCAGTGGCCACAGAACTGGAAAAGGTCACTTTTCATTCTAATCCCAAAGAAAGGCAATGCCAAAAATGCTCAAACTATTGCACAACTGCACTCATCTCACACGCTAGTAAAGTAATGCTCAAAATTCTCCAAGCCAGGCTTCAGCAATACGTGAACCATGAACTTCCAGATGTTCAAGCTGGTTTTAGAAAAGGCAGAGGAACCAGAGATCAAATTGCCAACATCCATTGGATCATGGAAAAAGCAAGAGAGTTCCAGAAAAACATCTATTTCTGCTTTATTGACTATGCCAAAGCCTTTGACTGTGTGGATCACAATAAACTGTGGAAAATTCTGAAGGAGATGGGAATACCAGACCACCTGACCTCCCTTTGAGAAATCTGTATGCCGGTCAGAAAGCACTGACCTGGACATGGAATTGGACATGGAAAAACAGACTGGTTCCAAATTGGGAAAGGAGTACGTCAAAGCTGTATATTATCACCCTGCTTATTTAACTTACATGCAGAGTACATCATGAGAAATGCCAGGCTGGATGAAGCACAAGCTGGAATCAATATTGCCAGGAGAAATATCAATAACCTCAGATATGCAGATGACACCACCTTTATGGCAGAATGTAAATAAGAACTTAAGAGCATCTTGATGAAAGTGAAAGAAGAGAGTGAAAAGTTGGCTCAAAGGTCAACATTCAGAAAACTGAGATCATGGCATCCAGTTCCATCACTTCATGGCAAATAGATGGGGAAACAGTTAAAACAGTGTCAAGACTTCATTTTTGGGGGGCTCCAAAATCACTGCAGATGGTGACTGCAGACATGATATTAAAAGATACTTACTCTTTGGAAGGAAGGTCATGACCAACCTAGACAGCATATTAAAAAGCAGAGACATTACTTTGCTAACAAAATCTATCTAGTCAAGGCTATGGTTTTTCCAGTGGTCATGTATGGATGTGAGAGTTGGACAGTGAAGAAAGCTGAGTGCCAAAGAATTGATGCTTTTCAACTGTGGTGTTGGAGAAGACTCTTGAGAGTCCCTTGGACTGCAAGGAGATCCAACTAGTCCATCCTAAAGGAGATCAGTCCTGAGTGTTCATTGGAAGGACTAATGTTGAAGCTAAAACTCCAATACTTTGGCCACCTGATGCGAAGAGCTCACTCATTTGAAAAGCCTGATGCTGGGAAAGATTGAAGGCAGGAGGAAAAGGGGACGACAGAGACGAGATGGTTGGATGGCATCACCGACTCAATGGACATGAGTCTGGGTAAACTCTGGGGGTTGGTGATTGACAGGGAGCCCTGGCATGCTGCGGTTAATGGAGTTGCAAAGAGTTGGAGATGAATGAGTGACTGAACTGAACTGAACTATACAATGTTTTGCTCACTTCCCCTCTTTTACATTAGTTTCCTCTCCCTTCTCCTTTATCTAGAAAAGACCTAAAGAAGATAAGGAAACCAGAGATATGGATAAATATTTGGTGAGAAAACTTTCCAGAAGAGGAAACAGCAAGTTCAAATCCTTCAAAGGAGCATGGCATGGCTGGCATAGATTGAACAAGAACAAGAGGGTAGAAAAAATGAAGTGAGAAATCAACTAGATCTTCATAAGCTATGAAAGGGCTTTGGTTTTCACTCTGAGTGAGAATGAAAGTCTCTGGAGGATATTAACAGGTTGAACCTGCAGCTTCAAAAGCTCACCCATACTAGTAGATATGGTGAGAATATACTATAACCAACAAAGATGGAAAGATACAAGGGTGGGAGCCAGTTGAAATAATCTAGGAAAGGGATAATGGTGACTTGGACCAAGTTGTTGTTTAGTCTGAGTAAACTCTTCTGTGACCACATGTTGAGGTCCTTTGTATGGTTCATAAGAAGGAAGAGGGTACTTATCACCGTATTGAAAAACTAACGAAGGAAGTGGCTGGATTCATCAGCCCCGGGAGAGGCTTGCCTCTCCTCTTAATTTCTGAATATTCAGGAATTAATAAGGAACAGAGGATTCCTGACAGATCCAAAACAGCACACAGGAAGCCTCCTGTTAAATGCTTCCTGACAACCACATGGACTGTAGCCCGCCAGGCTCCTCTTGGATTTCCAAGGCAAGAATACTGCAGTGGATTGCCATTTCCTTCTCTGGGGGATCTTCCTAGCCCAGGATGGAATCAATGTCTCCTGCATTGGTAGGCAGATTCTTTGCCAGTGAGCCATCAGGGAAGCTCTGGACCAAGTTAGCAGTAGCTAAAGAGATTAAGAATTGCTTGGATTCTGGATATATTTTGAGAGGACAGCCCACGGGATTTGATAACCAATTCAATGTGCGATGAAGAGAGAAAGTGATAAAGGGTGAATCCAAGATTTTGGCATAATAAACTGGAAAAAAAGGAGTTGCTTCTAACAGAAAAGGGAATGGCTGAGGTAGAACAAATCTGGGATAAGGAAATGATCAGGAGTTCTGTTTCTTTAAAAATATTCACACTGGGATTCCTAACAGCTGTCAAGATATAGATGTTAAATAGGCAGGTGAATTTATGAATCTAAAATTCAGGAGAGTGTTCCAGATTGCATATACAGATATAAGAATCCTCATTATATATAGTATTTAAAGATGGGCGAATGGATGAAATTTCCAAAAGAGTCTGAGTGTAGCTGAAGAGGAGAGGATGTTCATGGAAAGTAGAGTTTTTATGGGTTATACCCCAGAAGGTCTGTCCTTCCTATAAGGGAAAACGTTCAAAGTATAAACATCCCACTGAAGATTTTTCCCTTCCACATAGCAGACATATTCATTAATGGTGATCCAAGAACAGGTGTATGCTTGTCTGTGAGTCTGTGTGTTTGTACATTTTTTTTCCTTCTGATTTTGAAATCTGTTGAGTGCACCAACTGGTTGGAAGTACAATCTACTAGAAGAGAAAACATATCAAGATTTGTTAGAAGAAATGTTAATTGATAAACCTAGAGAAAACTGTATAATTCCTGAGTCTTTGTGGAGAAACTGATGACAAGGAGAAGGATTTTGCTGATCATATATTTCTTGCTGCCACAAGAGTGAGGTGAGAAAGAACACTACTGTGGCCTGACCAGATGGGAGAAACGCTTGTCTGACTGCACAAGTGCCATCCCTGGTTGCCTTGGTTATAGGGAACTGACAACACATGCAAATAAAATAAACGGTTAATGAGCAGTGGACCAACAGGTGACCTAGTGAGCACCACCTTGGGGGAAGGTTATGTGGCAGGCAGAGACAGGATGAGGCCAGGATACAAGGAACTCACTGTGAATAACAATGGCAACTGAGGGCTGCCAGTTAAGGAGGCTCAATGTGGCAGAACTTTTTATATCTCCCACTAACTTTGGTCAGCCTCAATGTAGATAACTTGCATCACTGCCACCCTGGCCCTGTCTAATGCCCTTGCAATGTTGAACAGAAGGGCATCCTAGGGAGAAACAGGTGGGAGGGGGAACAAAATCATTTTTAAAACCTGCTTCTCACAAAAGGGAAGAGGACAATCTGAAATGCATCTGGGCATTTTATCAGTGATTTCTTTGTAAACCTCTGTGGGTATATATCCCCAGATATTAGCTATTTGTTACTCCAAGATAAAGTGAAATGGAAAATAAATCATTAATAGAATCTACAAACATGGACACGATTGCTCAAAACTTCAAAATAAATCCAAATCTCAAAAGTAATACAGGTAAGTTTAGGAAATGAGGTTGTTACTCCCATTTATAGGGATTTGGTAGCTTGATTTGAAACAACTCCGAATTTCTTTGGAAGCCTGTGTATATGTTAGTCACTCAGTTGTGTCCTACTCTTTGCGACCCCATGGACCCATCAGGTTCCTCTGTCCATGGGATTCTCCAGGTGAGAATGCTGGAGTGGGTTGCCTTTCCCTTCTCCAGGGGATCTTCTCGACCCAGGTATCGTAACCTGGTCTTCTACATTGCAGGTGGATTCTCTACCATCTAGACCACCAGAAGTGTAAGTGTGAAATTAACTCCCTCTTCCTTTCCTGGTGGGTCTCACTGGGTTGATGAAGTCCAGGAAGAAGCCTGCCCTTACTTTGAGGGTTGTGGCACAACCTCATAATTTAGAGCTATCAGAAGTCACAATGAGTAACAGTATGATATCTGGGGCTCATTCCTAAAGCATTTAGAACCAATTTGATTTTTACTCTGCTTCTTGGCACAAAGATACTTTGGAAGTTCTCATTTGGACATTTCAGTATTGGCTTTATGGGAATCTTAAAGTGTTTTAAGGGTTGGGTTGAAGAAATAAAGGAAATAAAGAATCTTATTTCTGCTTCTAATGTTGATTTTCTGCCACGTGAATAGAGCTTTCATGGGGGGAAATGATACACAGTGTAGATCTGGGCCAGAAAAATTGGGAAGTCAATTATGTTGTTGCATCTGGTTTCATGGGGGAAGAAGATGATGAGCTAGTTAAGGACTACTGGGGAGAATGCCAGATTTGTAACATGCATCCACAAGTAATGATCACATTGGTCGTGTCATCTGAGCAAGGGCAGAAGCTTCAGCTAACAGCATAAGCAGATCACTTTTAATACTTGGCAAAATAATAAACTCAACACTTAAAAGCTTTTCAAATTATTTAACATCTTTATGTATTCACCAAAACACCTATTCCTGCTAATGTTTATGCCAATAGCAAGGAGTACCTCAGGACTAAATGAAGGCCATAGACAGGCAATTATCAAGTACATTTGGGGTGCTCTGTTTACGGGAATACTTGGAAGTACTAGGGTCTCTTTGTATTGATACAATGCATCTTTCCCCCATACACTCTGAACAAGGATACCAACAACCTGTTTTCTCAGAAATAGCATTAATGACAACTTAAAAATGAAACTTTTATGTGTAGACACTAACTGCCTTGAGAAGACTCAATCCTACTCTGAGCAAACAAAAACATCTGGAAATTAAAGGCAGAATCTTATTTTTTTTTTTTAATGAGATGGAAGGAAGCAGAGTCTTTATTTAAAGCTTGATTATACGTCTACTTTCAAAGGAAAATGTTGAAACATGACAGTTCTCGACAAATAAAAAATGGAGAGGTTTCAGAGAAGAGGAATTCTCCTGCATTGTTGGTAGGGATGTGAGTTGGTGCAGCCACTGTGGAAAACAATACGGAGGTTCCTCAGAAAGCTAAAAATAAAATTACTATATGATTCAAAATCCCACTCCTGGCTAAATATCCACACAAACTTCTAATCTAAAACGATTCATGTGTCCCTATGTTCATAGCAGCACTATTCACAAAGTCACATAGCCAAGACATGGAAACAACCTAAGTGTCCATTGACAGGTGAATGGATAAAGAAGATGTGGTACATATGTATAATGGAATGCTACTCAGTCGTGAAAATAATGAAATAATGTCACTGCAGCAACATGGATGCAACCAGAGAATATCGCTCTGAGTGAAACAAGTCAGAAAGAGACAAATATCATATGGTATCACTTATACCTGGAATCTAAAACATGACACAGTGAAGCTATCTATGAAACAGACTCACAGACAGAGAGAGCAGACTGGTGGTTGCCAAGGGGGAAAGGGTTGGTGGAAGAATGGAGTGGGAGGTTGGGGTTAGATGTAAGCTTTTATATAGAGGAGATAAACAACAAGGTCCTACTTCATAGCAGTGCAGACTTTATTTGGGGGGGCTCCAAAATCACTGCAGATGGTAACTGCAGTCATGAAATAAAAAGACGCTTACTCTTTGGAAGGAAAGTTATGATCAACCTAGACAGCATATTAAAAAGCAGAGACATTACTTTGTCAACAAAGGTCCTTCTAGTCAAGGCTATGGTTTTTCCAATAGTTATGTATGGATGTTAGAGTTAGACTATAAAGAAAGCAGAGCACCTAAGAACTGATGCTTTTGAACTGTGGTGTGGGAGAAGACTTGAGAGTCCCTTGGACTGCAAGGAGATCCAACCAGTCCAGCCTAAAGGAGATCAGTCCTGGGTGTTCATTGGAAGGACTGATGCTGAAGCTGAAACTCCAATCCTTTGGCCACCTGATGCGAAGAGCTGACTCACTGGAAAAGACCCTGACACTGGGAAAGATTGAAGGCAGGAGGAGAAGGGGATGACAGAAGATGAGGTGGTTGGATGGCATCTCCGACTCAGTGGACATGAGTTTGGGTAAACTCCGGGAGTTGGTGACGGACAGGGAGGTCTGGGCGTGCTGCATTCCATGGGGTTGCAAGGAGTCGGACACGACTGAGTGAGTGAACTACTTCACAGCATGAGAACTATATTCAATATCCTATGATAAACTATAATGAAAAAGAATATAAAAAGAGAATGTATAAAAGTTAATAACTGAACCACTTTACAACAGTAGTTAACAAAACATTGTAAATAAACTATATACTTCAATTTAAAAAAGAAGACATTTGTTAGGATATTTAAAAAAATAGAGATGGTACATACGTACTTGTGTAACCAACACTTTCTGTTTATGCAATAAGCAATGACTGATGTTTATGATCCCCTGTATTAAAGATCTGTACCATCCACTGTGTAATATGGCTCTTGCTTCTTGGATGTGCCTTAAGGAGGTGTCAGCTTCCCTACTGATTGCTTTGTTCCACCTCCTTGCTTTCTGATAGAACTTAGCACAGTTAGCTTTCTGACTAAACTCAAGGACATAAACTTTTAGAAACTTGTCCTTCTTAGAAATTACTGTAATCAACTCAGAAATCACCATACATACTTGTTATTTAGATCTTCTTACTCAGATCTATTTTTAGGTCTTATTAGCATATTTACAAACATATCACTATATCACTTTTAAAATATATATTGTATTTGTCTAAAATTGGTTTCCTTTGTGATTTTACATATTTTATTTTATATATTTAAAGACCTTATTCTGAGAAAGTGGTCATAGGTCTCACCAGAGTGCCAAAGGGGCCATGACACAGGAAAGGTTAAGAACTCTGAGAAACTTTTTTGCAACTTTCCTTTGTCTGAAGATGTTTTCCTCTTGTCTTTGTTTTTGGAATTTTTTTTTTTCTGGATACTAAATTCTAAGTGGGCTATTATTTTCTTTCAGCATATTTAATTTATCTATCCATTGTGTTCTGGCTTTAATGACTGCTATTGAGAAGTCAATGCTAATCTAATTGTTATGACTTTGAAAATAGTCTTCTTTTTAAAACCACTATTAAGGTTTCTTTCTTTTTTCATTTTCAGTGAATTGGGTTTAGATGTGTTCTTTTCTCTCTTATAAATCTGTTTGACTTCTTGAAGCTATGGCTTTATTCTTTCCATAGTTCTGGAAAAAATCGTTGAAAATTCTCTTCAAATTTTGCCTCAACTCTATTATCTTATTTCTTTCTGGGACCTTCTCACTCTGTGCCCTGTCTTTCACTCTCTTCTGTATTTTATGTCCTTTAGTGTGCGTGTGGGCATGTTAAGTCGCTTTAGTCATGTCTGACTCTTTGCAACCCTGTGGACTGTAGCCCGCCAGGATCGTCTGTCCATGACATTCTCCAGGCAAGAATACAGGAATGGGTTGCCATGTCCTTCTCCAATCCTTAGTCTAACTTGTATTATTTGGTTATTTTCTCTGGTCTATCTCCCAGTTGTCTGATTATTTCTTCATCTGTGACTAATTTTCTATTACCATTGTCACTGAATTCTTAATTTGGGATATAGTATTTTACAGTTCTAGAATTTCTCTTTGACTTATTTTCATATCTGTTATGTCACAATTCCAGAGTCTTTGAGTTACAGTTTATTTTTACCCTTTCACTTTTTCTTTTCCAATTATATTTCCTTTCTCTGCATTAATCAGAACCACACATAGATTAAAAGGTATAATTAAATTCTACTTTTAAAAAATAAGTTTAAAATCATTGAGGCAATACATAGCATAGAACTTGGGTACTAGAACTTCTCTCTGGGCCTCAGTTTCCTTATCTGCAAAATGAGGGGGTTGGTAAAGATCAGCGGCTTCCAGAAATTGTTGGATTTTATTTTTAAAATTTTTATTTATTTTTAAATTCTTTTATTATTTTTATTTATTTTTTCATATTTTATTTTATTATTACTATTATTTTTTACTTTACAATATTGTATTGGTTTTGCCATACATCAACATGAATCTGCCACGGGTGTACACATGTTCCCAATCCTGAACCGCCCCCTCCATAGAAGTCAGTAAATTTTCCAAAAATAACTTAGTATGTGTTAAAGGGTTGTCAAATTTTTATGCTTCTAAATGAGGATATTAGCAAAACAAAGATCACTATTATTTCAGAAAAGAATGGGCATTTAACACAAACAAATTTTAGAATAACAATCAGTTCTTCCAATAGATAATCGGCTTGCATCTGCTGGGTGCGTACTTAGTCAGGTCAGAACTCTTTGCCAACCCCATGGACTGCAGTCCCCCAGGCTCCTCAAGTCCATGAGATTTTCCCAGCAAGAATATTGGAGTGGGTTGCCATTTCCCCCTCTGCAGGATCTTCCTGACCCAGGGATTGAACGGATGTCTCCTGTGTCTCTTGCGTTGGCAGGTGGATTCTTTTACCACTGAACCACCTGGGAACCCCCTTACATCTGTTATATTGCCCTTATTTTTCAGATCCAAGTTTTAGAACCAGACTAATTAAGGGTATGAAGTTCCTTCCAGAATTTACATTATATGACTTCTAAAATAAAGTACTAAATATGTAGAATTTTTAATGAACACAATAAAAGATTCATTAGAGAGATTAAGATGGTCTAAGTTTTATAGTAGAGACAGGATTCTCACTGGAACTGGTCTAGTTCAGCCTAAGAATGTCTTGGGGAGTTTTAAATATTCCCAAGTCTCAGGCCAGTTCCATTCTGATTTAATTGGCCTGGGATGGAGCCTTGACATGGATAGTTGTTTATGGTGCCCAGAAAACTCATATGAATAGTAAGGGCTGAGAAACACTGTGGAAACCTTATGGGCTTTGAAATCAGAAGGTGTGAAATAATAAATAAAATGAAAAAACCCATAGAATGGGAGAAAATATTTGCAAATGATGCACCTGAGAATGAATTAATCTCCAAAATTTACAAACAGCTCATGCAGCTCAATATAAAAAAAACAGACAACCCAATTAAAAAATGGGCAGAAGAACTACACAAATGTTTCTCTAAAGAGACATACAGATGGCCAAAAGGCACATGAAAAGATGTTCGACATGGCTAATTATTACCAAAATGCAAATCAAAAGTACAATGATTTTCGTACAACTACCTCACACTGGTTAGAATAGCCATCATAAAATATCTACAAAAAATAAATGCTGGAGAGGGTGTGAAGACAAGGGAACCCTCCTAACACTGTTGGGGGGAATATAAATTGGAACAACCATTATGGAGAACATTATGAAGTATCTTAAAAACTAAAAATAGAGCTAACAAATGATCCAGCAATCCTACTCCTGGGCATATATCCAGAGAAAACTGTCATTTGAAAAGATACATGCACTCCAGTATTCATTGCAGCGCTATTTACAACAGCCAGGACATGGACACAACCTAAATGTCAACCAACAGATTAACGGATGAAGAAGATGTGGGAAGGCTACTCAGTCATGAGACAGAATGAAATAATGCCCTTGCAGCAACATGGGTGAACCTGGAAATTATCAAACTAAGCCAAGTCAGTCAGGCAGAAAGACAAATATGATACCGCTGATAAGTGGAATCTGAGAAAAACAATACAAATGAACTTATTTACAAAACAGAAACATACTCACAGAGAACGAACTTACAGTTATCAGGGGGAAAGAGTGAGCGGGGATAGATTGGGAATTTTGGATTAACATGTATACACTGCTATATTTAAAATAGACAACCAACAAGAATCTACTGTATAGCACAGGGGACTCTGCTCAATAACCTAAATGGGAAAAGAATTTGAAAAAGAATGTTGTTCAGTTGTGTCTGACTCTTTGCAACCGCATGGAGTGCAGCACCCCAGACCTCCCTGTCCTTCACCACCTCCCAGAGTTTGCTTAAATTCATGTCTATTGAGTTGGTGATGCGATCCAACCATCTTGTCCTCTGTCATCCCCTTCTCCTGCTGCCTTCAATCTTTCCCAGGATCAGGGTCTTTTCCAATGAGTAGGCTCTTCACATCAGGTGGCCAAAGTACTGGAGCTTCAACATCAGTGCTTCAAATGAATATTCAGGATTGATTTCCTTTAGGATTGACTGGTTGGATCTCCTTGCAGTCCAAGGGACTCTCAAGAGTCTTCTCCAACACCACAGTTCAAAAACATCAATTCTTTGGCACTCAGACTTCTTTATAGTCCAACTCATACATTTGTACATGGCTACTGGGCAAACCATAGCTTTCACTATATGGACCTTTGCAGGCAAAGTTAATGTCTTAACTTTTTAATACACTGTCTAGGTTTGTCATAACTTTTCTTTCAGAGAGCATATGTCTTTTAATTTCATGGCTGCAACAGATACATGTATATGTATAACTGAATCCCTTTGCTGTATATCTGAAACTAACTCAACATTGTTAATCGACTATACTCCAATATAAAATAAAAATTAAAAAAAAAAGAAAAAAAACAAAAGAAATTTAGGCCGCACCCTATTGCTTACTCACTATGTGTATGATCAGGTCACTGAAGATGGTGGTTCTCTTGCTCTCTGTACATCCCTGCTTAACCAGTCCGTGTTTCACCTACATTCCACTCACATGACCATCCAATCCTGTTAATGAGTAACTATCTTGCTGCCTGCCCCAGATGCTGATTTACTTGGTAACTGATGAGCTAATAAGTTCCCCTATAAATGGTAGCCTCCCTCTCCCTCAAGTAGCAAAGACTGCTGTTGTGTCTTGCCTGCTCAGCTCTGTCAAAGGTGGAGTGTTGCTCCATGATCTTTTGCTTCTGACTTGTCAGATTCCCTGTCCAATAAACCAAGAATGTTGTCATCACTGTCTCTGTGTTCTTTTTTCACTTTTGTGGCTGGGTAATTATAAGGCTCAAAGGCTTCAGAGTACAGCTCAATACTATGCAAGCTTAGCAAGTTATTTATACTTTCTGGCCCTCAGCTTCCTCATCTGCAAAGTAAGGATTATAAAACATGTTTCAAAGGATCAAATGAGATAATACATGGAAACTCCTTTGTAAACTATAGAACCCTGTGTGATAAAGGATGTGGAGGCAGAAACGCTAAAGAGAGCCTAGCATGTGTGGAACTGACAGAAGAAAGACAATTTGCTTATAATGGGAAATAAACAGTCAAAAAACAAAGATTAATTTGGTCTTCAGTGTTTGGCATAGAAGTTTCAACTTAAAGCAGAAGTTTCAATACTCATCAGAGTATTGAAAATAGTCATATATAACAGCTATGATCAGGTATATTTTAAAAACTGGGTTCCTACTGTAGTGATAACTAAATGCTTTGCCTATGTTATTTATAATCCTCAAAATAACCCCACAAAATCTTATTATCATTTGACAAATGAGGATGCGCCTCAGGTAGCAAAATTGTCATCATTTAAAGGTTGCTGCTGCTGCTAAGTCGCTTCAGTCGTGTCCAACTCTGTGCAATCCCATAGACGGCAGCCCACCAGGCTCCCCTGTCCCTGGGATTCTCCAGGCAAGAACACTGGAGTGGGTTGCCAGTTCCCTCTCCAATGCATGAAAGTGAGAAGTGAAAGTGAAGTCGCCCAGTCATGTCCGACTCTTCGCAACCCCGTGGACTGCAGCCTACCAGGCTCCTCCGCCCATTTAAAGGTTACCTAGTGCATAAAGAGCAGAACCAAGATTTGAACTCAGGTCTGTCTGACTGACTCCTGTACCCTTTGCATATGTGAGGACACAAGGATAGCAACGCAGTTCTGGTTTGGTCAACAGTCACTCTAGCACCTTATTTTGTAAGCTAAGTTGTCAGCTCTTAGAAGAGCAAAATGTCTCTTAAGCCAAACCATGCAAGCTAGGTGAAAATATGACCTGCAGATGGACCCAGCCCTGGAGTTTGCTGAGGCCAAAGTTTACAGGAGGGAGCTGACCTCAATTGGTTAATCCTCCCATTAGGAGGATTTTCTCCATCTCGTTCTCATGAGTTGCACTAACAAATAGAACAAAATATGAGGTTGTTTGGCAGCAGTTCAAATATGCCCCTTTTCAGGTGTACTTTGCATTTTAACAGGGAATTCGTCAAGCTAGAAATATATTCAGGACCCAAACACATGAATCACCTGTTCTTCAATTTTAGAAACCATGGTCAGAAGCTGTGGAAGATATTTTAGGACAAAACACTTTTATTCAGAGCCTCAGGACTGGAACTACAGTCCTGAAATGTACAGGAAAATGCACAATTTATTTCTATTAATATGTTTTATTAGAAGGAAAAAGGCAAGAAAGATGAGAAACGTTTCAGTACTGAGCAGTCAGGTTTCAGTGAAAGCCAGGGTGTCATCATCACAATTTAAGAAATAAGAGTAGTCACACGAGTCTGAAGCCAGTGGAGGTCTAAACACAACTCAAACAGTGCTTGCTACTCAAGAGTTAACCATTCAATCTTTCTCTCCACGAGCTGCTTCTTCCTGTTCCGCTGCCAGCTACCTTCCTTGACTCTCTCTACTTGTACTGGTGACCTTCTCTTTCTGAGATTTCCTACTTGGTACTACTTCAGTTTCTGCTTACTCTCACTGTAAATTCCATTCAAGTTTTCCAAAATATGATCAGATTGATTTGAACAGTTACCATCTGGTATAAATGCCCCTGCTGGGCAGAAGTCTCACAATAGATCATATCAAAGGATGAAGACCACAGATAACTGTCTCTAGCTCAGATGTTAACTCCTGGTCAAACTGGGTATGATCAAGTTAGCTGGAACCCATGATACAAAGCGGGGTTACTTTTGTTTAAAGAACCACCAAAAAAATGGATCAGAAGACAGGTACTCGGTATGAACTGTCAAATACACATGCCATGTAGACACCAGCCCGTTCCACCTACTTCCTACCTGATTACTGTTCAGATGTCCTACTGAACAGAGACGGGATTAGGACAAGGCAAGAAAGGCCTGGTTGTGAAATGTTAGGAGGTACTCATTTTCAGGGTCATGCAAGGGCAGAATCAATGCTTAAGAGTGAATTCCTCAGGAAATTTTGTACCCTAGACTCTTCATTTGCCTCACTCTAGTTCTTGGCCCTGCTATTGAGGGGAAGTTTCCTTTGTTTGTACTTCCCTTTACCACCTCTTACTTCAGTTTTAATGGTGTGTTTACTACAAATACTGGTATTTTTGAATATAAAAATCCATAGCAGTTCCAAAAACCTGTCCATAGGGTTGCATTTTCTATGGAGAGGCAGCATTTAGTAAGTCTTCCTAAATGAATCCTAAAGAAAAATAAATAAGCCACAGGTTTTATTTCACCTTGAAGTAATTTATTTCACCTTAAGGTAATAAAGGTTATTTAACAAACACAGGTTGGAAATTTTGTCATCAATTTTGTTCCTTTCTATATTGAAAGGAATATAACAAACAGGTCATGTAGTTATTTTTCTGAGCTGAGCTCCAGTGAACTGAACAAATTTGAACTCTTTCTGAGGTGAAGAATGAAATATCTTGTGGGTGGAGGGTCAACTATTTTTCAGAGAACAGGAAAACAAGGATATTTTTTCCCTAAATGGATTGCTTAAAATTTGAATCATGTGGTATGCAACTAGAATTATTTGTATCAGGCTATAAGCTCTTGCCTGTATCTGTTATGTTCCTAGAGAGATGAGTCATTAAATAATACTTTAAGGGGCACATCTCAAACATACTGAACTTGAAAATAAACCAAATGGCAATTACAGAGCATGCACCAAGGATAAATGACAATTTTCTTCCCTAGTAAATTAAATGTGGATTATAAAAGGTTACTTTGGTAAAAATAATAATAATAATAATAAGACCTGTAGCAAATGCGACAACCAGATTCCCCTTGAGGAATTTAGTCCTCTAGCTGACAAGAGTATATTACCTGCTGAAAATGCAAGACTATGCCCCATTCGAGGAACTGCCCTGTTTACTGATACTGCTTTTCCCAAGCTTATGCCCCCTCCAAGGGAGCAGCTTACATTCAACAATTGGCTGAAGCAGGGTTATGAAAGCCTGAAACTTTTACCTCTGTTACAAAAATCTCTAAAGGATCATCACATCTTCAGAGCATCCTGTAGGATCCAGGAGGGCATTGCAACTACCTCACATTTCAACCTCTCCCTCTGACCAATTCTTACCCTATACCCTCAAAGGTATTGCTCCTACAAGCATCCCTCAAATCTCCCACATGCAAACCTCAGAATTTCAGCATTTATTTTCTGGGGACCTGATTTGTGAAAATTGGAACCAGAAGAGGTTTTAGAGCTGAATAACTCCCTGGTTGAGCAGCAGAGAGAACTCTATCACTGGTGGTAGGTGGAAGATGAGTAGTGCCTGACATGCTACAGAATACAACTGTTAATAATTAATTAGTACAGGATTGGGATATGATACTGGTAGAATAAAATGCACTGAGAGGCATAGCTCAGATGTATAAGAGATATGGGTTACTGTGTCCTTAGAACATGGCTGGAAAAGTTTTTATACTCCCTCCCCCCATCAATAAGTAGGAACTACGTCCTCTATCCCATCATTCGAATTTTGACTGCTTTCATCAATAAGATCAAGGTTGAAGTGATCCTATGTGATTTATGAGATTATATTATAAAAGGTTGGGTGCTTCCCAGGTGGCTCAGTGGTAAAGAATCCCCTTGCCAGTGAAGGAGACTCAGGAGACATGGGTTCGCTCCCTCAGTCAGAAAGATGCCCTTGAGAAGGAAATGGCTCCCCACTCCAGCTCTCTTGCCTGGAGGATCCTGGCAGGCTGAAGTCCACGGAGTTGCAAAGAGCTGGACACAACTGAGCACACACACACACACATCATAAAAGGTCAGACAGCTTTCCTAGACTTATTTACTCTCTTTTTTTCCAAACAACAGATATTTATTTTTAATCATCTAAAGTGTATGGTTCAGTGACAACCTTGTTTATTCTTAAAACTTTGTGCCACTCTGTAAAAATTCAGCTGACCTTGAGGTTGCCATTCTACAAGGGAGCCTGTCATGTGGGGAGGTTCCAGAGCTCAGCTTTTGAGCTGTCCTAGCCCAGGTACCCAATATATGGAGGCAGAAACTTCCAGATTAGGATTTCTCAAACTCAGTACTATTCACATTTGAGGCCAGGCAATTCTTCATTGGGAAGACAGTTCTGACACTGGAGGATGGTTAGCAGTATCTCTGACCTTTGTCTGCTACTACTAGTGGTACTTCCTTGCCTGCAGTTGTGACAAACAAAAATGTTTCTGACGCTGCTGTATTCCGTGGGGACAAAATTGCCCCCAATGAGGAACCACTCCTTCAGATAAATTTAGTTCTCAGCCCTTTGAGTGACCTTAAGCTATCTAACGGCTTCCCTTGGTGGCTCAGATGGTAAAGAATCTGCCTGCAATGCAGGAGATGTGGGTTCAGTCCCTGGGTCTGGAAGATCCCATGGAGAAGGAAATGGCTACCCACCCACTCCAGTATTCTTGCTTGGAGAATTCCACTGACAAAGGAGCCTAGAGGGCTACAGTTCATGGGGTCACAAAAGAGCTGGGCACGACTGAGTGACTAACACTTTCTTTTCACTACTTTGAAGCTACCTAAGCCTTCTCAGTATATATCCCAGATATCATGAATCTGAGAAAAGCAATTCCTCCCATGTCCAAATTTCCACACTGCAGAATCTGTAAATATACTAAAATTGCTATTTTATACCAGTAATTTGGGGGGTGTTCTTTTTAAACACAGTATTAGATAACCTGTGCAAGAGAAAAGGAGTAGTTATAATGACTATGGAATTGGATGACTATATACCTAGAGGCAATCAATACATCAGAAGAGATAATGAAAATTGAGGATGTTTAATTATCAAATTAAAAAGTGAGTATGGAAGTCAGAGGTTCTTGTTGGCAACATATAAAGAGACTCTTCTCTCCAGAAAGCTGAGTCAGATCAGGTCCCAAATCTTAATTACAAAAGTAGAAGAACTATAGGAGAGACTGAGTTCTCCAATTTGGCACATTTTCTGCACCAATGGCAGGGTTATATTTGGAGAAGTGAGACCTTGACACACAACACAGGGAAATCTGGGTTAATAGCCTAAAACATCTTGAACCCCCAGATTCTCCTTTGGGCCTGAAAAGTGGACCAAATTGCTCTGCTAAAGTTCAGTTCTCTCCACTGGCTGGAGTCCTCTGCCTTGTTGTCACTTTCACCCTTGGCCCCTGGGTGAATAACCAGCACAAAATCACCATTCAGTGCACTGCCAGCTATGGAAGTGCATGGACTGATGAGAGAGAAAAGGGCTAATCTGTGAGGAGACACAGGTCAATGTGTGCAGCAAGAACTGAGAGAGAACATATGAAACTCAATCCTGAGGATGCTGGATCAAGCAGGGAACAACATAAAGGCAGATAAGGGAGAGTTTATATAGGAGCACTCTTGAGTAATCCAGGAATTAGTACTCTGGAAAGTCTCCAAGGAGATGATGTTGATGCTGTCTTTGAGGATGGCTGTTAGAAGTTTGGAGGAAGACATCATCGAGTAAAAAATGCCACATCTACCAAGGCAAAAAATAGAAAAGATATCAAAGAGCTAAGTGTACTGTACCTGTTTGAGTAGATGTATCATGTATCAAGAAGGGGACAGATTTCCTCTTGGGCTCTAAAATCACTGCAGATGGTGACTGTAGCCATGAAATCAGAAGATGATTGCCTCCTGGCAGGAAAGCTATGACGAACCTAGAGAGTATGTTGAAAAGCAGAGACATTACTCTACCGACAAATGTCCATATATAGTCAGGGCTATTGTCTTCCCCATGGTCACGTACAGTTGTGAGAGCTGGACCACAAAGAAAGCAGAGCGCCAAAGAATTGATGCCTTTGAACTGTGGTGTTGGAGAAGACTCCTGAAAGTCCCTTGGACAGTGTGAAGATCAAACCAGTCAATCTTAAAGGAAATCAACCCCGAATACTCATTGGAAGGACTGATGCTGAAGTGCTAGTATTCTTTCTGATCACCAGATGTGAACAGCCAACTCATTGGAAAGATCCCTGATGCTGGGAAAGATTGAGGGCAGAAGAAGAGGGCATCAGAGGATGAGATGGCTAGAGGGCATCACCGATGCAATGGAAATGAACTTGGGCAAACTCAGGGAGATGGTGAGGGACAGGGAGGCCTGGTGTGCTACATGGGGTTGCAAAGAGTCAGACACAACTGGGCAAATGAACAACAAAAACAACAATCATGTAATTCAAGAAAACCCAACAGCCCACTATGTTCTGTAGAGGGCCCAGCAGATACCCCATTTGTCAACTTTATAAGGAATGCAGGCTTCCCAGGTGACTCAGTGGGGAAGAACCTGTTTGCCAAGGCAGGAGACACAGGAGGCGTGGGTTCGATCCCTGAATCAGGAAGATCCCCCGGAGGAGGGAATGGCAACACACTGCAGTACTCTTGCCTGGGGGGCTACAGAAGACAGAAGAGCCTGGCGGGCTACAGTCCATGGTGTTGCAAAAGAGCTGGACACGACTTAGCAACTAAGCCCCCATGCATAAGGAATGCACTAGAAAAAGGGCAAGAGCATTGATGAAATGCTCAGTTATGATCTTCCAGTGGCCAAGGCTGATGGTAAGAGACGTTGTGTAGAACTGGGGCCCTTGATAGCAATGAAATTGCTAAGAGTAATTTCTGAGCATGATTAGTACATTCCTAGCTTCCATTCAATCTCAGTAATAAAGAGTTACTGTAGGTATTGTTACATAAAATGTCAAATTGTTTCATAAGCTATAAATGTTATTCATACAAATGTCCAGGATTGTCATTATCAAGTTACGAGACTGAGCCATATTAACTCTGTATCTCTGTCAAATAACATGGTGCCTGGAATGTAGAAGGGGCTTAATAAAGGTTTACTGATTGAATAGTTGTGAAAATTGATCATTAATGTGCCAAAAATCTCAGGTATATAGATGACATGGGTTAAAATACTTTTATTTAATATTAAAATTACCTTGACAACAATCAATTCACATGCTTACCACTACAGAGACAGTTCAATTCAATCAAAAATTAAGTTACTGGACCACCAGGGAAGTCCTAAACAACAGGTCAGAGACTTTGAAAATCAGTGCAGCTTGAAATGGCCATGAAGGCTTCCAAGAGGAAGTGGGATTAGGCTTGTGTTGAAATGACAAGAGAAAACACTAAGAATGGGTGAATATGGAGTGATGATGGAGAAGACGTGGGGAACAGATGGTCAACTAGACTGAAAGCCTAGAAGCAATGTTGAGTTTGATGAACTTATGCACAGAGAGGAAACAGATTCCACCAGAATTTCTGGTAGAGTATAGGTTGAAGAGCAGTAGATGACTTACTATGGTAAGAAATGAGGAAGTTACTTATTAATACAATTTTTAAGTATTGGAGGTAGTCATGTACTGTTTCTAGCTCAATCATTTACCCCGTCTCTACCCAATATTTCTAAGGCACCTCTACTCATTAAGATAAATGGTTCAGTACATTTTAAGATTTCTCTGTTTTTTTTTCCTTTATGGGTGTGGTTTTTATGATGATGCTTAGTCCTATATTCAGTTCAGTTCAGTTAAGTCACTCAGTCTTGTCCGACTCTTTGTGACCCCATGAATTGCAGCACGCCAGGCCTCCCTGTCCATCACCAGCTCCCGGAGTTCACTCAAACTCATGTCCATCGAGTCAGTGATGCCATCCAGCCATCTCATCCTCGGTCATCCCCTTCTCCTCCTGCCCCCAATCCCTCCCAGCATCAGAGTCTTTTCCAATGAGTCAACTCTTCGCATGAGGTGGCCAAAGTACTGGAGTTTCAGCTTTAGCATCATTCCTTCCAAAGAAATCCCAGGGCTGATCTCCTTCAGAATGGACTGGTTGGATCTCCTTGCAGTCCAAGGGACTCTCAAGAGTCTTCTCCAACACCACAGTTCAAAAGCATCAATTCTTTGATGCTCAGTTTTCTTCACAGTCCAACTTTCACATCCATACATGACCTATTTTAGTTGAGGATAAAATTAATGTATTTTCCCTCTTTCTTATGTATCTTGCAACTCATCTATAAAGATGTGATGAAAATGGCACTTAGCATCTATCTTTGACCTGGTTCACCAAATCTTTCTCACTGACTGGCTATATTCCTACTTATAATGATCATCACTCTGCACTTGCGGTGAGCTCTTTTTGATCTAGTTATTATTCTTTCTTTCTGCACATTTTCACTAAACTCTTCTGGGATAAAGTGCTAAAACGCTACTGAAATTCAGAATGGTCAGTGTCTAAAACAATATTTAGAAATTACTTCATCAACCAAACTGATTCATCATATGTTAAAAATATGCACCCTATTATATCAATTCCCCAGGCTTGCATTTCTATAGAATGTATAATTTATGAACAAAAATATTACTTTAGATATGTCCTGAGGGAATTCCCCTAGCAGTCCACTGATTAGGACTCGGTATTTTCACTCCCTGGGCCAGGTTCAATCCCTGGTTGGGGAACCCAACAAGCCACATGGCAAGGTCAAAAAAAAAAAAAGTCCTGAAACTTGACAGCACCTTTTGCTTAAAGGAAAAAAGTAAAGGAAGGAAGGAAAGAAAGAGAGAAAAAAAAGAGATGGAAGGAAGAGGGAAGGGGACAGGGAGGGAGAGAGGGAAAAAGAGATAAAGAAGAATCATGAGACATGGAATCTCTCAGGCCTCTATTTTGCCTCCTGTGTGGTTGTGTGCTGGTCATAATATATAATGGCTGCATTAGCAGGTTTATCTTTTAGTGGCTAGTTTTTGCTTAGGCAGTACTCATGGAGTTTGGTTCAGAGACATCCTGGTGGAAGTTTCTATCTTTTTAGGGTATAACAAATTTCTTTTCAAATTATTCCAGGCATGAAGGGTAACTGACAGACACCAAAGTGTACAGTTCTGTGTTCAAGTATATCTTAAACAAATTAAAATCTAGAGTTTTACTGTTTGAATAATGATTAAACTGAGAAAAGACAGAACATAACTTAAAGAAATGCCACTAGGAGTCACAAATTGGCATATTCTCTAATCTCAACCATTTAAAGTTACTGATCATCTAAAACTGGTGGTCTCTGTGATCTGAACTATAAACTTGTAAATCTTCTTCATGGTATTGCTCTGGAATAGGTATTGTTTTAAATGGGTGGGTAATGAGTTCTTCCCAACTGCTTGGTCACTTGCATTTCATTTGTTTACTTAAGTCTCTTAGTTTTTGGATTGTACTTAGGTTAGTGTGGGGATCCCAGTGGTCTGATGAAGAGAAATGTATCTTTATGAATTGCCTATCTATGCAAACTCTGACTGAAATTTTGCATTTTTCAGTTTGTCATCTCAAATAAAAAGGCAGCCTACAGAAGTAGAGAATAAGGAAAAACTGGAATGATGAAGACTTTTAGACATTTACAGTTCACATCTTTTATTTATAATGATCAATGAGAGACTAAGATCTGCAGATTCATCCACAGAGATGGGAGAAGAACTCAAAGTTCTTAACTTCTCAGTTAATTTATCTTTCCTGTCTTTATCTTCTCTTCTTACTAAATGTTTCTGTCTTCAACTCTCTCTCATTTGCTTCCCCTGCCCCCACCACATAGACATCACCACAGGGATGATTCTGTTGAACCATTCATCTTGGCACATTCTAACTTGGCCTTATCAAGTATCAGTGGCTGAGATAAATTTCTATTTGGAATATTTTCTGAAAAAGACCTCCTTGTCCAGCATAATTTAAATACACAATGTTTATAAATAATATACAGCAATATATGACAATTTATATATGGTGTTTTTTTTTTATAAAAGTCTAACAGAAAATTCTTAATGTACTTTTGGATTTTGATGCCTTCAGATAACTTAAAAAAACAATTAGTATCTTATGTTAACTAATCATCAGAAGTTTAATACTTTTCTGGCTACCCAAACTAAAGTGAAAGTAAAAGTCTCTCAGTTGTGTCTGACTCTTTGCAACCCCATGGACTATATAGTCCATGGAATTCTCCAGGCTAGAATACTGGAGTGGGTAGCCTCTCCCTTCTCCAGGGGATCTTTCTAACCCAGGATAGAACCCAGGTCTCCCTCATTTCAGGCGGATTCTTTACCAGCTGAGCCACAAGGGAAGCCCACCCAAACTAAAATCCTCTTTTATTTAAAAACTTGCCTACTGATAACCCTTCTTTACCAAGTATAAAATCTGGTCCACTGATTTTTGACTGTCAACCTCCTTTTGTGAAACTTCCATCTCAACTTTAACCATTATTAGGACTGGTTAAATATATAGATCCTTAGAATTTGGGTGTTACGGACAGAAGACAGATAGCTTTTCATTAACTCCACTGTTCTGGAATAGCCCTTCAATGATTGCCTTTATTATGTACCACAGAACTTCTTTTTCATTTTGACTTTTAGTCCTCTTAACCTTGAATCACACTGGCCCAGGCCAACCATGTCAACAATTCAATGAATTCCAAATTACACCTAGCAGCTAGATTGAAGGAGCGTTAACTCTAACAAACTGCCCTGAGGATATGAGCAGTATGGGGAGACAAAACAAAAAGCAATGCTTCTATTCCAGGTACAGGTCCACAGAGCCCCCTTGACTGAAATTCTATCAAGCTGCTCTGCCCATACTGAAGATCACTTGGTTAGGGGAATAAAAAAACTTAAGTACATATAAAGCTGCATTTTTGAATACCTCATTGTCCAGTAGTTTAAAACCATGATGTTTTTCTGTAGATTTAGGGAGAAGGCAATGGCACCCCACTCCAGTACTCTTGCCTGGAAATTCCCATGGATGGAGGAGCCAGGTAGGCTGCAGTCCATGGGGTCGCTAAGAGTCGGACATGACTGAGCGACTTCCCTTTCACTTTTCACTTTCATGCATTGAAGAAAGAAATGGCAACCCACTCCAGTGTTCTTGCCTGGAGAATCCCAGGGATGGGGGAGCCTGGTGGGCTGCCGTCTGTGGGGTCACACAGAGTCGGACACGACTGAAGTGACTTAGCAGCAGCAGCAGGGGCTTCACTTGATCAACCAGTTTCACAGATGTTTCTATGATTACAGAAGTAATATACTTTCCTTGTAAAATGCCCATAGTTCACAGACAAGCATGAAATAAATCACCTGTCATTCTATCTTTCAGACGTTAATAACTGGAGATGCTCTGGGGTATGGCCTTTCTGACATTTCCTATGCACAAACGTGTATGCATATTGCAAAAACTTGAACCATGCTGTAGTACTGCTATTTTTCTCTTGATTCATCTTTTCTATATAAAATCTATCATTTTTGTGAACAATTCCACTGAATTCTACTTTATGGACCTAATCCAATATCATTAACTGGTACCCCCTTTCAAGTAGCTTATAATTTGAAGCTGTTATTTATAGCACCACAGTGACCATCCTGTTTATCCATCTTTGCCTCACTGTCTAACATTTTCTTAGGATTAATTTCTCTATGTTGAATTTCTGGGTCAAGAGAATATACAATTTACAGATTTTGATGTATACTGCCAAGCTGCCTTCGAGAAAGTCCATGCCAATTTAGACCCCTAGAAGGAAATGGCAACCCACTCCAGTGTTCTTGCCTGGGGAATCCCAGGGATGGCAGAGCCTGGTGGGCTGCTATCTATGGAGTCGCACAGAGCTGGACATGACTGAAGCGACTTAGCAGCAGCAGCAGCAGAAGTAGAAGAGGATTCTTTTCCTCCCAGTGTATACCAACAATGAAATTTAGAATCCCTTTTACCTTTGCTAACCTGAGAGGTCAAGAGGGAATTTTGCTATTTCAATTTGCTCAAATATTGATAAGTTTGAGCCTCTCTTCTTTTAATTTCTTTTTTAAATTAATTATTTTAATTGGAGGATAATTACTTTACAATATTGTGATGGATTTTGCCATATATCAACATGAATTGGCCACAGGTATACATGTGTTCCCCCCATCCTGAATCCCCTTCCTACCTCCCTCCCTACCCTATCCCTCTGGGTTGTCCCAGAGCACTGGCTTTGGGTGCCCTGCTTCAAATACTGTATATTAACACATATATATGGAATTTAGAGCATCTTTTCATGTATGCTTTGGGTTAAGTCTGACTAAAAAGCAACTTAGAGCAACAAGTATGAATTGTGTCTAAAATTGATTTTCTTTGAACTGAAATAAGTAGGACGGTGAATCCATTCTTGGAAGCTATTAAGTTAACTGAAAGTAGGAGAAGTTTTCATGACTCTGCCTTTTATAAAAATAAGTGATATTTACTGAGTACTTGTTTTACTCCAGGAATTTTTCCATATTTGTTGAATTTAGTCTTCGTAACAATGCTGTGCAGCTGATACACTATTCATTTTATTCATGTCATTAACGAGGAGATTGAGGAACAGAGAAGACTGGGGAACAAAGAAGGAGCAAAGGAGACTGAGGAACAAAGAAGAAAGTAACTTAAATAAGTGGCAGAATTAAAGTTTAAACTCAGGTCCTGCCTATAAAACTGACGCTCTTAAACTCTGTTATCTTTCTGGCATTTTTCATGCACGTATACCAAAGGTACCATGGTGGAGGACTGTTAATAGTATCTTCTTCTATACTGTATGCTATTAATAACTACGTCTTATTATAAACTAAAACTGATAAAATAGTTTTCTTCTTTGAAAACTTTTTAGAAAATATTTTAATTTTAAAGTTTTGATTTATTTATATAGAAAACTAAGATTATATATAGTTAAATTATATATTTTATATATATATTTATTTATATATAAAATCAAAATCTAAAGTCTGCTTTTTGAGCTGAATTCTCAACTCTTCAGAAATACATATTTAAACTTTTCATAAATTTAGTAGTTTCAGCTACATGTTAAAGCCCTCACTGGAAAGCAAAGCTCTTTGCTTTTTTTTTGCTGACTTTTCTTCTGCCCACTAATGAGCTAGTTTTCTGTTTTCATAAATACCTGAATTATCAAGCTGAGCTGCTATTTTTTTGAGATTTGGAATGCATACCCAAGGCTACAGGATTGGATGTGAATATATAAAAGAAGTTCATGCTTAAAAAATATTTAAATGCATAAGCAAATGTGTATGTGGCTGGTGATACATATATAATGAAAAGGCTGCTACCATGAATGACAGGATAAGTCAGGATGAAAAATTACTTGATACTGGTTTATGGTAATGAGCATTAAAAAATGAAAAACATGCTTTCCATTTAAAAGGCCAATCATCCAACAAATGCCAGAATATACTAATTATTTACCTTAAACCAGTACAAAGAGACCTGAGTTCCAACTGACGAAGACCCCTTTATCTGTACGATGAAGCCGCACAGTTCTTGTCACTGGGGCCTCACCGAGTTCAGTAAGAGCTTCCTACACTCATGGCAATCCATCTTCTCTTTGTATTTAGGAACCTTTGATCCCACTTTTTGCCTGAACTGGCTGGGATTACAACTTGCTTTAAGTATAAGGGGGACTCTGGTCTATTTGTGCCAGTGATGCTTCATTTTCTAAGTGTTGATTTATAGATCTGAGAGTGGCAGCGAGTAACTTCTTTTGAGTACCAAACAGCAAGACATTTAACACACCATAGCTCCATGGGCAGGTCAAAGCACTTTCATTTACAAGTGAAGACATTCATATATGCTCTCTTCACTCAGGAACAGAAAGAGTGCTTGGGAAATTGGCAGGCACTCCCTTTGCAACGCTTCCTGCTCAGCTCACATTCTATCATCATCTTGCTAACTTCTTAAATACTTAATGCTAAAAAGCTTGGCCATAAAAATGTGACAAAAATATGTAGCTTAAAAAAGAAATTAAAAAGGACAGCTCTACTGATAGCCTTGGAGATATTTAGTTATCTTGCTGAGCCCAGAAGAGGCGAATAAGATACAAGGACTATCATTTTAAAAATTCATCTTTTTGCAAATGTATGTTTTGGTTAAGATAGGAACTCTACAAATTCTCTTCCAAATTGAAATTACTTCTGCCTTCTTCATACCACACAACTAGTTAAAATGTGAAAATTTACATGGTCATCTCTTGCTGTCTCATCTTACAGATTAAGAATCTCTTTTTTAAGCTTAATGTTATAAAAAAAAAGTTTCTTTGACACCTTTTCTCTTGTTGCAATGAGATGGACACATGGAAGTTGTGAGCATTAGCCTCAACACTGTCTCTTTTTTTCCCAAAGGATGAATAGCAATGACAGTAACTAACACTTATAGATGTAGTTCTACTTTGTATTCCAAGTGCTTTATTTATATTCTAGAATTTTTCTCTAGTGAAATTAGTGGGGACCAAGTAATTTTAATAAATAAATAATTTACTTATAATAAAGTCAAATAATTGGCTTCCATGCCAGAGAAGCATGATTGAAAGGGTATTGTGAGTTGGCTAGGAATTCCCTGGAATGATTGTAATCTACCCTTCTTCTGGCTATGATTGATGCCATCTGACAGCAATGATTCTGGGTCCTGAAATCCTTGTTGAGACTCCCAGGACAGTGTGAATGACTATCTCTTAATTAGGTGACAGCTATTTCATCAGTCTAACTAACCCTGGGCCACGTGGCCAGTAGAATTCTGGGGACATGGACTAAAATAGAGGAAGGGAGTGAATCAGGTTATATGCACATGTGCATTACCAATGAGGAGAGTTATTCAGACATGGTTTTCTGCATTAACCAAAATTCCAAGGTAAATATTATTTTTATTCTTCCTCCCATTTTTCAGACCAGTAAACTGAGGCACTGCAGGCTGAGCAATTTGCCTATAGAGCTATTCCAACCCAGGTTCTCTGACTCTAGTGACCCTTTTAGTGTACCCCCGATTCTGAAAGACAAACCATGTATTTACCTTGTGAAGTATTATCCAGGACCTAACACTCCCTCCCCCGCCCCGGGTTCAAGTGTTTTGGTCATGGCAGAAGGATGTATTACTGAGGTAGGCCACCAGAGATGATGTTTGGGAACTTCCCTGGTGGTCCAGTGGTTAAGAATCAGCCTTCCATATATATACTTACGGTTGATTCATGTTCATGTATGGCAGAAACAAACACAACATTATAAAGCAAGTATCCTCCAGTTAAAAATAAGTTCATTTTTTAAAAAAAGAATCCGTTTGCCAGTGCAAGAGAGGCAAGTTTGATCCTTGGTCTGGGAAGATTCTGCATGCCATAGGGCAACTAAGCCCATCGCCACAACTATTGAGTCTGCGGGCTCTACAGCCTATGGGCAGCAACCAGGGAAGCCACTGCAACGGGAAGCCCACATGTGGCAGAGAAGAGTAGCCCTTACTTGCCACAAGTGGAGAAACCCCACTCACAGCAACGAAGACCCAGCATGGCCAAAGACAAATAAATAACCTTTTTAATAAAGGTGATGCCTGTGTCTCTGAGAGAAGAAAGTCACAGAAGGAGAAACGGTCACCTCCCTATTTCCAACATCTGAATGGAGCGTCAGGAGGGCCAGCGTTGGTGAGGACTGACTCCGGAAGTCTGCAAAAGCCAGTGTTGCAGTTTGTGAAGAGGAGTCATCACCCTGTCATTAATTGGACCAAACTACCCCAGAGTCAGGCCCATCAATATTCCTGTAGCATAACAAATCCAGCAAGTTGCCAGAATGCTAACCAGGTAATTATTACTGTGCCAGGGCTATTCTTGTTTTCTTTCTTTGAAAAAACCACGAAAGACTTTATGTTGCCATTCCTTTTATTCTTTATGTCCTCTTACTGTGAGGTTCTTTCTTTCTACTCTTTTCCTACTGTTAGCAAGATAAAAAAAAAAAGGCTGCACATTCCAAGGCTTTCTATTGACCTTGGAGATGTAAAAGTTTCTCATGAGGGAAAGAAAGCATCCCTGACTTAAATGTGGATTCACGAAATACCTGAGTCTTGTGGAGGAAACAAATGACTCTGGGTTCTTTTCAACTCACAGCACACAGAAAAGCAGCAATTTGAGATTTCAGTGAGTCTCAAAAGATAATGCTTGTAGGTGGAGCTTGGCAGCCAAAGGTATTCGTGAAATATTAGCGCTGCAAGTTTAAAATTTTCATATTTCCCAGGATTTGAAAAAAATAAGCAGCCACAGTTTATTAAATCTGGGCTATCAATGGAATTTTGAAAAATCTGTCAATCTCATGGACTTCCCTGGTGGTTCAGTGGCTAAGACTCTGGGCTCACAATGCGGGGGGCCTGGGTTCAATCTCTAGTCAGGGCACTAGACCCTACGTGCCACAATTAAGAGTTTGCCTGCTGTACTAAAGATCTCACATGGCATAATGAAGATTCTGAGCGCTGCAACTAAGACCCAGAGCAGCCAAACGAATAAATAATTTTTTTTAAATTGTCAGTTTGAGGATTTTACCCTTGTTTTAATTTGGCAAAGAGATATCACCAATTGCACACATTCATAAAGAATTCTAGAGAAATGAATGTCATGCTGTAAAGGAGAGGGAGCATGACAGTGCAAAGATCATCAGCTTGGAAGGAAGTCAGACTTCTGTCTGAGCTGACGATTAAACACTTAATAATTCTATCTTCTTGGGAGAGTCATTTAACACCATCACTGTTCCTGAATTAGCACAACGGACTCCTAATTTGTTTTCCTCCTTCTGCTCTTAACTGTCATGATCATGCATGCTAAGCTGCTTCATTGGAGTCCAACTCTGTGTGACCCTATGGACTGAGGCCTGCCAGGCTTGTTTGTCCATGGGATTCTCCAGGCAGGAATACTGGAGTGAGTTGCCATGCCCTCCTTTAGGGGACTGTGCTGACCCAGGGATCAAACCTGTGTTTCTTACATCTCCTGCACTGGCAGGCAGGTTCTTTACAGTTTTGATTAACTCTAAAGTTAAACATTAAGTCCTTTCTATGACCCACAAGGCTTGACCCCTCTCACCTTACTGCTGATTAGTACCCCCCTCCCTCTGCTCTGGCCACACTGGCTTCCTTGTTCTTTACACATACCAAGCCCAGATCCACCTTGGGGCTGCGGACTTGCTATTTCCTCTGCCTGTAACTTTTACTTGGCTGGCTCCCTCATTACATTTGGTTCTCTTCTCAATATCCTCCCAATAACCAGACTTCCCTAAATTATTTATCTAAAAAAAGTACCCCATGTCATTCTTGATTACCTTACTTTGCTTTATTTTTCTGCTAGCTCTTGTCTCTGTCTGTAGCTGTATTCATTTACATGGTTGCCAGCCTCCCCAACTACAGTATAAACTCCACATGGGCATATTTCCAGTCGGTTCTGATCATCACTCTATCCCAGAAGTCCTGAGCAGTGTCTGGTACATAAAAGGTACACAATAATTATCAGATGTCTTGGTTTCTCTTTAAAGTTAAGATAGAAAAAACCTCCCTGCAGTCTCTGTAAAGGTTATAAATAATGTATTAAATGGAATCTCAAAGTCCTTTAGTCCACTGCAGCAGAATCTGTCTGCGCCTTATCCTTTCCCTTCAGACTTTACCAACTGTATGTACTCTGGTGGACTTCCAACTGCCACTGTATGCTGCTTTTTACCTGAGGACTATTTCTGAAGACTTGGAAGGACATGAATGCCTGAGAAATACCATTTTCACCCCAGAAGCCCTCAAATTGTGACTCCGGGGTGTTGATGCATAAATGCCTCAATTTCCTAGCTGCTCAGGATAACTCTCGGAGAAGGCAATGGCACCCCACTCCAGTACTCTTGCCTGGAAAATCCCATGGACGGAGAAGCCTGGTGGGCTGCAGTCCATGGGGTTGCTAAGAGTCGGACACGACTGAGCGACTTTACTTTCACTTTTCACTTTCATGCATTGGAGAAGGAAATGGCAGCCCACTCCACTGTTCTTGCCTGGAGAACCCCAGGGACAGGGGAGCCTGATGGGCTGCCATCTAGGGGGTTGCACAGAGTCGGACATGATTGAAGTGACTTAGCAGCAGCAGCAGTAGCAGGATAACTCTTGAAGCTTCCCAGTGTTTCTCCACAAGATCAAGCTCTAGCTAATCGCAGAGCTATACAAAAATACACAAAATTTTTATATACAAAAATTTTGACTCATAATTTGTACCAAACACAAAAATTAACTGAAAATGAATCACAGATAAACTTAAATATAAAAGCTCAAACCATAAAACCTCTACAGAAAACACAGGAGAAAAACTCTGTAACCTTGGGTTAGGCAAACATTTCACAGATACACATTAAAAGTATGACCCATTAAAAAACTGGTAAATCATACCACATCAATTTATGGCTTTTCAAGAGATAACATTAGGGCAATGAAAAGACAAGCCACATATCTGAAAGGTATTTTCAAAACATACAGCAGGTAAAGGACTTATTAAGAATAAATAATTTTTATAATTAAATAATAAGAAGACAAACAACCCAATAGAAGAACTGAGCAAAAAAAAAAAAAATGTTCAGAAACAAGTTCTCATAAGTGGTCACTGCCTATCCTCACCCATCAGTAGCAGTATCATCATTTCTAAATTAACCCTTGTGATATTCAAGTGGTTACTGGATGCTTTCATATTCATTGGTTAGTATGCTCACATAAAAATTATATTCAGTTGAATATTGGGCAAACATACTTAAGCAGTTTGCCCATATACATACAGTGTTGAAAGGTAAAGAAAGTAAATATCTAGATAAAGGTGGAATCTTGTGGAGATTCTTATTGACCGGAACATTTCTAAAGGACCATTATGATTCTGTTCTACAGAGTAAATAGGGTGTTATTCATCTCCAAATAGGGTGTAGTAAGTAGTTCATGATAGGTAATGTCAGGAAGTGGTAAGCTATGCTTCTGTAGTCAACACCTGGGCTTCCTAGGTGGTGCAACTGGTAAAGAACCCACCTGCCAATGCAGGAGATGTAAGAATGAGGGTTCCACCCCTGGGTCAGGAAGATCCCCTGAAGGAGGGCATGGCAACCACTCCAGTATTCTTGCCTGGAGAATCCAAGGACACAGGAGCCTGCCAGGCTATAGTCCATGGGGTTGCAAAGAGTTGGACAAGACTGAAGTGACTTAGCATCAGGCATGCAGACAACAGCTAGAAAAAGCCAGATGGATAATAAAAATAATACTTTAAAAATCAGAGAGACTCCCCTAGTGGTCCAGTGGTTAAGAATCCACTTTCCACTGCAGGGGATGTGGGTTTGATCCCTGGTCGGGGAATTAAGACCACACATACCTTGGGGCAACTAAGTCTTGGTGTCACAACTACGGAATGCTACAACTAGAGAGAAACCCACATGTAACACCAAACAACCCTGCACGCTGCAACTGAGACCCGATGCTGCCAGATAAATACATGTTTTAAAAAATCAGAGAACTACTCAGACTAAAATTCTAGAGCAGGGAGGATCATCTAGAGGTGAGTGGGCAATTAGCTACCAGTTTTTCCCAGTGGCCTTGTCAATTTTAGGTATAGGCTGGTAAGTAGAGCTTGACTCATGTATAAGGCAAATACTGGGGAATAGAGAAATCAATGCATCCTTTAAAATTGGAGATTTCAGAGGCTCCAGCTACTTGGTCTGTTTTCTGCAAAAGCTATTGGCTTTAATATGAAGTTGCATGGAGGATTAAGAGATAAGGGGAAAAAATCTGACAGGTAGAGTGAAATTTCTTACAGTGCTTAAGAAACAAAGATCAACTGTGCAATCTTGAAATTAAATTAGGCAAGAGGTGAAATCCCTAGAGGAAATAGTGAACTGACATTGAGGATCTATATCATCTTTTTACCTGAGGACATCTCTGGAGAGAGTGGGAGGGAGCACACAGGTAGAGGACAGGGTTTGGTCATGACAAAAGGCTGCTGTTGGGGGAGACCAGCACAGACTTCAGCATTTATGTAGGACTAGTGTATAGAGCAGAGAAGGCAATGGTACCCCACTCCAGTACTCTTGCCTGGAAAATCCCATGGACGGAGCAGCCTGGTGGGCTGCAGTCCATGGGATTGCTAAAAGCTGGACACAACTGTGCAACTTCACTTTCACTTTTCACTTTCATGCATTGGAGAAGGAAATGGCAACCCGCTCCAGTGTTTTTGCCTGGAGAATCCCAGAGACAGGGCTGCCTGGTGGGCCGCTGTCTATGGGGTAGCACAGAGTTGGATAAGACTGAAGTGACTTAGCAGCAGCAGCAGCAGCAGCAGTGAGTAGAGAGGCCTCAAACACATTGCTGTCTCCCCTTCAAATATCCAAGGTATTTGAAGATGTCAGGAGGCTAAGTAGCTGAACTGAAAAACTCCGAAGAGTAGAACTATTGAAGTTTTATAGAGCCAAGAAGACAAAGACTCAGCAGGCTTTAAAGTAAAAACCCCAGAGGACCATATCCTAGAAATATTGGCAAGTGAGCGGCAGACTCAACTGTAACAACATAGAGGACCCATCCGAATTCCTAAAGGGATTCAGGTGAGCAGTCCCTTACCCTATCTAACAAAGGAAACAACTTTGTTATATAAGATGACATAGCATCATCTGGGGACTTCCTGGTTCTTTCATACACACTTTGTAGCATATAGGAAAAAGTATGAGACACATGAGGAAGTAATACCATGCAACAGATAATCGGGGGAAACTCTAGACAACAGAAGATCAGATACTAGATTTAGCAGATGAGAATATAAATGAGCTCAATTAATATATTCAAGAAAAAAGATAGATAAGAGAGGTGAAAGGATGAAGAACTTCACCAGGACACTGTAATTTTTTAAAAAATCTAATGGATATTCTAGAATTATAAGATATAATAACTAAAGTTAAGAACTGAATGGATGTATTTAACAGCAGATTGAAAAATGAAGAATCCAGGATTAGTGAATAAAACAGGTCAGTAGAAAATATCCAAACAGATTAAAGAGAGAAAAAAATGGGGTGTTTTTTTTGAAAGCTCAGATGCAACATAAAGGTGAGACATACTCAAAATGTCTAAGGTACATGTAATTGGAACACCAGAGTAAAGAAAAAGAGTGGAACAGTAGCAATATTCTAATGTGTTTTATACAAGAATTTCTCTAAATAAAAATCAACTCACAGATGTAGGAAATTTAGCAGCTGTTAAGCAAGATTAAAAAAAGAAAAACACCAAAACACAAAAACCCTACACATATTTCAGTTATAATACTGAAGAACAAAAGTAAAGAAAAAAATTTAAAAGTTGCTAGAACTTAAAAGACAAATTAAGTTCAAGGACTGAGAAGGTGAATAGCTAATTTCTGAACAGAAATAATGGAATTCAGAAGAAAATAGAAAATTGACTTTAAAGTGCTAAAAGAAAATTAAGTGTCAGTTTGGAATTCCAAACAGAGTAAAAATATCCTGCAAAAATGAAAGTGAAGTAAAGACCTTTTTAGACAAATACTGAGGGTAATCATTTTTAGCATGACTGTAATTTTTTTAAAAAGTCAGAAAAGGGTATTTTCCAGCAGAAGGAAAATAAAGACAAAAACATGGAAACATAGGAGAAAATGAAGAGTACCAACAAAGAGTAAATATCCAAGAAATAGAAATATTCAATATTATAAAATAATTATAATATTTATAGAGTTTAAAATACTGTTAGAACTAAATGCATGAAAAAATAATAAAAATTTTGATAATGGGAGATCAAAGGAGAGAAAATATTCTAAAGTAGAATTTGGGAAGTAAAAATTATTTGAGTTAGACACAAAAAATCAAAAAATACATGCTAAAGTCTCTAAAGTAGTCCTTAAAGGAATAAAAAATAATGTTTTAGTACATATTTACTATTTAGAAGAGGAAAACTTAAGTAATAAAAAGGGATTGATCCAAAAGGACAGAAAGAAGAAAAAAGAAATATAAAATATGTGAGAAACAGAAACAAAAAAAAATGATAGCGATAAAATCAGTTGTATCAGAAATTAAATGTAAATGGATTAACACTGTTTTAATAATGAAAATTAATTGGAATCAAACCCAAACCCATGTGTATGCTTCTTATCAGTGAAACATTTTAATTTTAAATATTACATAAAAGTCAAAAGTGAAAGAATGAACTTGGGCATCTTAAGATTACAAAGAGTGCTCCTCGCACACTGACAATAAGACCCGAAAAAGATGGGCAATTTTCAAGTTCATGACTTTTCTTGAACCCAAGAGAGTGCTAAAGTTGCAGGGTGAAAAACTAAACCTGAAATACAGACAGAGATGAGACATTAGAGGAGCTTGCTTCTCTGGGTAGGTGCATCCAGACACCAGTAAGAAGAATTCAGCTAGAATAGTTGATAAATGGGAATGCCAGACCACCTGACCTGCCTCTTGAGAAACCTATATGCAGGTCAGGAAGCAACAGTTAGAACTGGACATGGAACAACAGACTGGTTCCAAATAGGAAAAGGAGTACTTAAAGGCTGTATATTATCACCCTGCTTATTTAACTTATATGTAGAGTGCATCATGAGAAACACTGGACTGGAAGAAGCACAAGCTGGAATCAAGATTGCTGGGAGAAATCTCAATAACCTCAGATATGCAGATGACACCACCCTTATGGCAGAAAGTGAAGAGGAACTAAAGAGCATCTTGATAAAAGTGAAAGAAGAGAACGAAAAAGTTGGCTTAAAAGCTCAACATTCAGAAAACTAAGATCATGGCATCTGGTCCCATCACTTCACAGGAAATAGATGAGGAAACAGTGGAAACAGTGTCAGACTATTTTTTTGGGGCTCCCAAATCACTGCAGATGGTGACTACAGCCATGAAATTAAAAGACGCTTACTCCTTGGAAGAAAAGTTTTGACCAACCTAGATAGCATATTCAAAAGCAGAGACATTACTTTGCCAACAAAGATCCATCTAGTCAAAGCTATGGTTTTTCCAGTGGTCATGTAGGGATGTGAAAGTTGGACTGTGAAGAAGGCTGAGAGCCGAAGAATTGATGCTTCTGAACTGTGGTGTTGGAGAAGACTCTTGAGAGTCCCTTGGACTGCAAGGAGATCTAACCAGTCCGTTCTGAAGGAGATCGGCCCTGGGTGTTCTTTGGAAGGAATGATGCTAAAGCTGAAACTCCAATACTTTGGCCACCTCATGCAAAGAGTTGACTCACTGGAAAAGACTCTGATGCTGGGAGGGATTGGGGGCAGGAGGAAAAAGGGATGACAAAGGATGAGATGGTTGGATGGCATCACCGACTCGATGGACATTGTCTGAGTGAACTCGGGGAGTTGGTGATGGACAGGGAAGCCTGGCGTGCTGCAATTCATGGGGTCACAAAGAGTCGGACACAACTGAGCAAGTGAACTGAACTGAACTGGCAAAAATGAGTGTAGGCTAGAGGGAGAGTGGGAAGACCCTGAGGGCCACAGATATGGGAGATGTTTTTGTAAGTTTTTTCTCTACAAATTACAACTACTCACAAGGAAGGCTAAGGAGAATTATGATAAAGATTCTTTAGTGATGAAGGTCAGGGGAAGGAGAAGAGCAGCTGCTGTGGAAGGGGCACAAAACTCTGCCAAGATCCTTCTCTATTTCCCCATCTCCTCTATGGAACAAAGCCTTACTATAGACTAGGGGGTGGAGGGCAACAAAAATGGCTGTCCTAGATTAATGGTAAAAACTCCTTGTAGCTTGACAAAGAAATCAGGAAAAATACCTTCTATCCCAGAGGGAGGAACCTGAATATATGCAGAGTCCAGAACTACAGTTGGAGAAGAGGCAAGAGGATTTTAAAGGCTACATTCCCCAAACTCAGGGAAACAGTACCTATATGTAAGACTAAGGCTTAATCAGAATAACAGAGCATACAACCCCTACCCATTGGGTTCACAATGTAAAAAACACTGAGTAAAAGAAGCAGTGGGCTACTGCTAGGAGACATGTAACATTCATACCCTCTACATATAGAGTGTAAAAGGAAGATCTAAAGCTGAGAGTAGAGCAAGATAATAAGAAACACCACCTTGGCAACCAGCCCTCAATCTAAACACAAGTTATCATTTGAGAAAGCTTTATGGACTTAGAGTAAAAAAGCAACCACAAACCTCAAACTCAAGCTGACTCTTTGATTAATACAAACCTCTAATATCAATACTAAAGGCCTAACAGAATGAAGGATGTGTCCATTTCCAAGCTCAAAACCTACCTACCCCAGTCTCTACTGTCCTAACACAACACACACACACACACACACACACACACTCTCTCTCTCTCTCTCTCTCTCTCTTCCTCTCTTTCCCTCTTTCTCCCTCTCTCTCTCTCCCTGCACCAGGAGCAGAAGAGTCAACAGAACCAGATGTGGCATAATATTATAGACATGCTGGAATTATCTAATGGAGAATTTAGAGTAACTGTGATTAATACAGAAAAGGCTCAATGGAAAAGTCGGACAATGGGTTCAAATATTTGGGTAATTTCAATCAAGATATGAAAAGTATAAGGAGGAATCAAAATGGAGATGACAGAGATGAAAAACATAAAAAGAAAGATCAGGAATGCTTTATATGGACTGATCAGTAGACTGGATACAGCCAAGGAAGGAAATCAGTAACCTTAAAGACATGTCAATAGAAATTACCCAAACTGAAACAAAAGAGTAGTAAGTGCAGGGAAAAAAATCCCAGGCATCCAAGAACCGTGGAATAATATCAAATTATCTATATTCACTATTGGAATGCCAGAAGGAGAAAAGAGAAAAATGGATAGAAGAAATATTTGAGGAAATAACTGTTGACAACGTACAAAAATTAAACCAAACCACATATTCAAGAAATTCAGAGACTGCTAAGCAGGATAAATATTAACCAAGTAAACAAAAGCATACAATTAGGCATATCAAAATTAAACAGTTGAAAACCAAAGATAAAATATTTAAAGTTAAAAGAGACACATTACATACAATTGTACATCCACAGGCAAAAACAATAACAACAAAAAAACAACTCAAAACCATATCTCATATCTTATACAAAAGCTAACTCAAAGGTTTTATAGACATAAGTATAAAACATAAAGCTATAAAACTTCTAGAAGAAAACTTAGAAAATATTTGTGATCTCAGATGATGTAAAGGTTTTATAGATACTGTATCCAAAACATAATCCATAAAAGAAAAAAAATTATAAGTTGGATATTACCCTATTTGAAAACTTCTGGTCTGTGAAAGACACTATTAAATGCATAAAAAAGATAAGCTCGAGAGTTGAAGAAAATATGTGCAAATCACATTTATGACAAAGGCTTGTATCTATAAAATATAAACAATTCACAAAACCTAATAACAAGACAACCAACAACTGACTTTTAGTTCTCTAGATGATTCAAACATACAACCAAGTTTGGAAACCTCTCTTCAATGGCATCCTCTCTCCCTTTCCTGAGAATCTCCCCTCTCTGTCTTAGATTAGAGTTGGCTAGGAAATATAAATCAAATCCTGGGCTCACTCAGATTCCTCTGAATTTTGTAGTGGCTTTCTGGTGTGTGTATTGGCAGCCTATAGCCAGCGGGCCTGATATTTCACTTCTGGTCTTTCTGTGACTTCTGTTTATTTTTTCTTGGCATCCATAGATTTGTATTTGGCTTATTAAGCATGCACACCTCTTGAAAGCTAAAATATGGAATGTAAAACATATTGCTTTAAAAGATCATTAAATGAAAATGCATTTCAACTTGTCCTTATGAATTCTTCATTGATGACGCTAATACACCTTTGAGCATCTCTCCAGGAGCAACTTGGGCACGCCTCTTTTCATTCAGGATAAACCTTCAGACAAATCCACTAACAGTGGATAAATTGTGGTAAGTGAATTCTTCTAATATTTAGTTTTTTATTTGCTCATCAGTTTATTTCTAAGGAAAATTTCCTACTAGAGTGATGATATTCAGATTTCAGTAGGCAGAAAGACCACCTAGGGAAAAGTTATAAAAAATGGAGATTCTTGGAACTTCACTGGTGGTCCAGTGGCTAAAACTCCACGCTCCCAAGGCAGGCAACCTGGGTTTGATCTAGATAAAGGAACTAGATCTCACATGCCACAACTAAGAGTTCATATGCTGCAACTAAAGATCCCATGTGCTGCAACTAAGACCTGGTGCAGACAAATAAATAAATACTTAAAAAAAAAATGCAGACTCTTGATCTTCCCCTCCCAGAGATTGTATGTAATTAATACTGGGATGAGTCCCCCAAGTCTATATTTTAAATGAGTACCTTTCCATGATTCTAATGCAACCAGGACCATAGAAGACTCCTTAAATATCCTGGAAATAAGATCATCTATGAGGATTTTGTGGTTAGACATGTCCTGTAACTGAAAACTAGCGTAGACATTGAACTTCACTGATGCAGACAATGTGAGGCAAAAGAGAGCTTGCTAAAATATAACAGGAGAAAATCTAGCTTTGAAAATGAGCCTTTCACTGACTATTTTCTTCTTTTTTTGTAAATGACAACTTTTGTGAAATGACTCACTGGAGAGTTATTATGGGCCATGCATGGTAATAGTCATTCATATTCTGGCCACAGATGCAATTCATTTGGTAAACACCAGGTTCTTCGAAGCTTGAAGCACCTAATGTAATTGCATTCTGCAGCTAGGAAGTGGTGATGGACCCCTGGGTGGCCATGTGGATCTCTCTGTTGAAGCACTGGGTAGAAGCCTCAGTGTGTGGCTGTGCAGTGGAGCTGTGTAAGTTTTCACCCTTTCCCCTATCCCATTTTCTTTAGACTACTGAGTAATATTCAGAATCAAAAAGGAAGACTTTTTTTTTTCATCTTAGGGTCCTGACTGAATGTGAAAATATTCTGTTTAGAAGGCTGATATTTAAAAAAGACATTACTTTCTCACAGGTATATTGAAATTACTATGAAACCAGCAAGGGAAAATGTGAAGTCAGTTTGGTATCATCACTATACTGTCTTTTGCTTTTTCCTCAGATTTTAGCCTTTTCTTTAGTCAGGAGTCTGGGATACACTGCCATTATATCCACCCCCCAAATACTTACTCCATCAAACACTTTCTTTTTTTTACTTCATTTGCCATTTAGCTTTTGCTGAAAACAACTGGGAATGGCATTATGGTCTCAGATAATAGTAGAAAAATTAAATGTGTTGAAAAGCTGTCTGCTGCCTTTTCTAAGAGGGCAAGTGAGGCTCATTGTCATGCATAAGCCTATTGGTTGACTTCTAATGGAGGGCACAGAAGTGTGATTCTAGAAAATCTTATTGTGAATTTTGGGAGCTCAAGCAAGTCACATACTCACCACTGCTCAGGCATCCCATACTTTGTATTTGCTAAATTGTATTTTTCATTAGAGATAACACTTGTAACAAGCCAGAGGAAAGTAGGTCTTGCTGCAGCTTAATTTGAAGAAATTGATTAAGATAAATTTAAGACTGTGCCCATCTTAGAGAAAAATGAAATAACTCATTATGAAAAGAATAGACTGCTTGCTATTATTCTGATAGGGAGCAATTTAAAGAGCAAATTTATGAAGTGTTGAAGCCAACTTCTTGGCATTTGTAATTTGCCTGGTGGTTCCTAAAGAAGAAAAATAACTTACATGAGGAGGTAAGTAGATGCTAACACAGAAAAATTTGGAAAAAAACACAAAATGATAAAAGAAAAATAATATTGTTAACATTTTGATGCATGTGATTCTAGCCAATGTTCTGTGTTACATGTAGAAGTTATCTGACATATTTTATACATCCCTCTGTAAACTGCCTTTTCTTTTATCCACTCAGATTATAAGCATTTCCCAGTGTTATTAAAATGTTTTCACAAACATAAATTTAATGTATGCATAATGCTACGTTTATTTATGTACTATATTTAATTAATCATTCTTTTATAACTGGACATTATCTATAATACTCTAACAATCTTGATTCATCATATAAGACCTAAAATATCTGGAAGATCTCATATTTCCAACAAGTAAATTAAATGTCAGATGGTGGATTCTGGGTCACTCTGTTTATAGTAACTAACTTACCTCTGGAGAAAATATAAAATGTTGAATAGGATTTGAGGCCTTAATGACTGCTTATGTGGGGAATATCTTTATGTTATATCTATATGTAATAATTTGTGTTAATTATTTCCAGAGTTGCTTTCACATTTGAAGTAGGTGTATAATAGCAGTAGTTTTAGCCTTTTTTGCAAAGAGGTGAGGAGAAAATGCAGGGCAGACAGATAATAGTTCCGTCTGCAAAGTTGTAGAAATTCATTGTGAAGTCTCTGAGGATGTTCGGTCTCATCGACATCGTCAATAGGCAGAGAAAAGGAGCAATGGACTATGGTGAGAAAAACGAAAGTCTGTGCAGTAGGATTGGACACAGAAATACTCTGGGGACAGAAGTGACAAAACCAACTTTTTACCACATAAAAGTTTGGTATCTAATGCTACTATAGATTTTGGCTGGCCACAGCAAAGGCTAATTTCAGCAAGGGGAGGAGGACTCAGACTCCCATACAGAAAGCCTGAATAAAGTGCTGAACATCATGATAAATGAATAAATGAATCTCTCTCATTTCCCAATCCTCTGACACAAACTGAGTGTCCAAAATTTCAATTAAATTGATAAAAACTGCTGGATTTCGCATCAGACCCCACAGGTTAAGGGTTCAGTCTCACAATACTGCCCCCCACTTCAGATGCCAGTTGCAATGGGGTACCCAAGTCACCTGTGCTTCTGTCTAGTTGGGCTGGAATGAGTCACAGAACTTAGGAAACTTCTATACAGTAGTCCTCCCTTATCCACAGTTTCACTTCCTGTGGTTTTATTTACCTGTGTTCAACCCTCAGTCCAAACATATTAAATGGAAGATTCCAGAAATAATTCAGAAGTTTAAACTGTAAGCAAAAAAAAAAAAAAAATGCACGCAGTTCTGATTAGTATGAAGAATTGTCCCTTTATCCAGTAAATCCACACTGTGTATGAGTCTTAGACATTATACCCTGTGGACAAGGCGGGGAACTAATGTACTTACTATTATGGTTTATAATACAGGGAAAGAAAGGGGGGGTGCTTCTGTGGTAGCTCAGATGGTAAAGAATCTGCCTACAATGCAGAAAACCCTGGCTTGATTCCTGGGTCAGGAAGATCTCCTGGAGAAGGAACAGGCTACCCACTCAAGTATTCTTGGGCTTCCCCAGTGGCTCAGACGGTAAAGAATAAGCCTGCAATGAGGGAGACCTGGGTTTGATCCCTGGGTTGGGAAGATCCATCTTAGACGTTATACCCTATGGACAAGGAGGGGGGCTGCTGTACTTACTATTACAGTTTATTATAAAGAAAAAAAAAAAAAAAGAAGTAGTGAGATAACGAGTTACACAGGGCAAAGACCAAAAGAGTCCTAAGTGCAGGAGCCTTGATCTCCATGGAGCTGGAGGTAAAGGCTACCTTCCTGATACTTGAATGTGTTCATCAACTGGGAAGCTCTACAGACCAGACCCTGTCATTTAGTCATTTCTATGGAGCGCTAATTATGCTGGAAAGTGAAAGTGAAGTCGCTCAGTCATGTCCAACTCTTTGCGACTCCAGGGACTGTAGCCTACCAGGCTCCTCCATCCATGGAATTTTCCAGACAAGAGTACTGGAGTGGGTTGCCATTTCCTTCTCCAGGGAATCTTCCTGACCCAGGGATCGAACCTGGGTCTCCCATATTGCAGGCAGACACTTTACCATCTGAGTCACCAGGGAAGCCCCATGTGCTGGAACGACTGATTAAGTAATCGGTCATAGTCTCTAGTCTCTATTCCTCCCCTTCAGAGGAATTCTATTAATTGATAAAGCAGCTTAAATAAGTGAAGCTTCATCCTATCTTCAGCCCTTGCCTGCTATCTTTCCTCCCAAACCCATCTGCTCTGCCTCAGAGACAATTCCTGCTTTAATGCATCACAAGCAGGCCTCCTGATAGTAACATTTTGATCCCAGTCCTGATTCATCTCACAGGTCGGCCCCTAGATCTGCCTTTGGCCCAGACTCTGCATTTACTGGCAGTCCCAACTCCTATCACCTCTGCCCAGTCTGGGGCCTTGTTTGTCTAGGATGGGGGAAAGGAACACATACAAAGAAACAGTTTTATTCAGAACTGCTAACTGGCACTGTGTCATAATATTAACAATATTAATAACAACAACATTAAAAACCAGTAATAGTTATACAGAGCTTACCAAGTGCCTGGTATTGCTGTAAGCATTTATATGTATTATTTTAATTAATTTTTAATTAACTTTTACCATATCCCTATAAGTTGTTATCACCATTTTACAGATGGGGAAACTAAGTACGGAAAGGTTATTCGGATGGTAGGTAGAAGAAACGGGATTCAAACTCAGCCATTCTGATGCCAGTACTAAGCCCACAGGAGGCTACACTGATAGATCAGGAAAGAAAAGGAATGAATAAGAAAAGTTTCCTGGAGAAAGGTTTGCAATTTCTTTAAGCAAGGGAGCACATAAGCCTGAAGATCAGGTGAGAAGAGGCATTCCACATCAAGAAAATACTCTGTTATCCAAGGTCCAAGAAACTAATGTGATTCTTTTTAGCTAAATGTTTTTGTATATGCTAGTTTCTGCACTAGGAATGCTTTCTCCTTTTTATTCATTTGACTGACTTCTGTTCATCTTAGAACACTTAGCTTGGCCACTATTTCGTTTTGAAGCCTTCCTTGCAAGCAGTGCTCTTGGTTTACTGCTCTCTGCTCACCCTGTGCTGACTTCTAACATAGCTCTTGGTAGACTGATTATAAAATATGCCCCCTATTGCCCTCCTCTCTCTCTGTATGCATCCCCTCTGCCATGTACCTTTGCAGCTCTATCCAGGAGGTGGGATCTGTTTCCCCTGACCTTTAAGCATGGGCTGGCTGTGTGACTTTCTTTAGCCAGTTTGTCTGATGATGTGCCGATTTCATTCTGGACCCCTAGAGATATTGTAACTGACTCCTAGTGTCTTGGAACCTACTTTTTCCATGAGAACAGGCTAGGATGCCCTGTTAGAGGGGTAAGAAGGGCATGGAGGAAAGCTGAGCCAACCCCAGAAATAGAGCCCTTGGCTAACCCACCAGTTGATCACAGATGCATAAAGACTTAGCCCACAAAAGAACTATCAAGTCTGGCCCAGATCAACAAGTCAGGTCTGCTTAGTCAACTTGGAATCATGAGAAAAAAAAATGGTTATTGTTTTAAACTGCAAAGTTTGAGGATGATATATTGCACAGCAATTAGCAATGAACACAGAAATTGATGCCCATAACAACATCTTCAAGTATGTGGCATTGGCTTTGTGTCTGAGTGGTGAGTGGAGACTAGAAAAGAGATGAACAACTGCAAACTCTGGTTGGAAAAATGAAGAAATTTTTAGGGGAGGCTGGAAAAATAGCAACTTGTGCTATAGAGTAATGAAATGACTAGCAAACTTGCAGTATAGAATGTGTTCCTAATGACCTTGCAGATTTAGCTAAGAAGATTGTGCAGATTGTGCTCTATGCACAATGTGGAAAGTATCAGTTAGTTGCTGCCTAATGGAAATGATAAGGTACAGAAAAAGAAGATGAACTTAGGAACAGCACAACAACTGGTCAGGGTGTAAAATGAGTAGGATAGAAAATAAAAATATTTCTCATTTCTGGCCTCTCAAGTCAGAAAAAGATCAAATACAGGGTGTATCAGAAAGACATGGCCTTGGGACAAAGGTAGACATGGAAACAGGGAAGAAATCTACAGAATCCAGGACAAACATATTTTGATCAACTAAAGAAAAAGCATGGTTGGTTAGAAGTGAGAAATTAATATGCAAGGAATCTAGAAAGCTCTGAGATGTCTTTAAAATTTGAACATGCACTTATTTCTAAACCTGCCACTTTTCTGTCACCCTTTTCTCTTCTTTCCTCATTGCTCTGCTAAGTATTGGGTTGGTAAAAAAGTTCGTTTGGGTTTTCCCATAGGATAGTGCAGAAAACCCAAACAAAACTTCCGGCCAACCCCAAACTTTCCTTATCACTCAACAATGAACAATATAGCAATGTAAATAACTTTGTAATATTCCCAAACTCTCCTTTTTTATGACCAGCCTGCATGATGCATTTTAAAAATAATTATGATAATTGAATACTTGGTAAACATACTATTGAAAATTGTATACCTTTAAAGAATAAAGTATAACTTAATACCATATTTTGGAGAAGGAAATGGCAACCCACTCCAATACTCTTGCCTGGAAAATCCCATGGATGAAGGAGCCTGGTAGGCTGCAGTCCATGGGGTCGCTAAGAGTCAGACATGACTGAGCGACTTCACTTTCACTTTTCCTTTCATGCATTGGAGAAGGAAGTGGCAACCCACTCCAGTGTTTTTGCCTGGAGAATCCCAGGGACGGGGGAGACTGGTGGGCTGCTGTCTATGGGGTTGCACAGAGTCAGACACTACTGAAGCGACTTAGCAGCAGCAGCAATAACATTTATTTATGTGGGCTTCCCAGGTGGCTCAGTGGTAAAGAATCCGCCTGCAATGGGTTTGATCCCTGGGTTGGGAAGATTCCCTGAGAGGGGAAATGGTAACCCACTCCAGTATTCTTGCCTATGGACAGAATATCCTGTGGACAGAGCATGGGTCGGAAGAGTCAGACAGGACTTAGTGATTAAACAACAACAACAAATTATTGTGGTAGGCAGCCACTTTTTAAATTGGAAACCAAAGGCAAATCAAGTCTTATCAAGTCCATGTGTCAATTGAGATTCTCTTAAATAGAATACCATGGATTTCTTCTATATTTTTTCTGGTAAGCAAACGAGTTTCAAATCCCCCCCCCCTTTTTTTTAACCACTTGTAGATTTGGGCATAGTTTAAAGCCTTGGTTTTTGGGCTTTTGCTTTCTACAAGTCACAGGGTGTGAACGTTTATGTTTGCCAAAACTGAAAATACCAGAATCCCAAAAATCATATTAATAATAAGCTGTAATATTCTGTTTCCATTGCCAGAGCAAGCCCAGCTCCTTCCTGGTTAGATGAGGTCAAATGGAGACTTCCTTCTGAGCCACTTCTAGATAAAGCTATTTGTAGTCTCCACATATTTTCAGTGAGCAGATGACAATAATGATGCTGGTGGTAGTGACAGTGATGCTAATAAACTTTTCTGAATAATTCCTGAAACTCTTGTTTTCTACTGTACAAAATGGACGACAGATACACTATTTGGATTCAGAATAGTTTACCAGTGTGGTGTGGTGATTTGCAAAGCAGAAAGCATTATGGGATCCACTAGCAAAAGAAGTAAAATATGATAAGCAGGTCTCTCTTTCCAATCTCATTATGGTTGGAAGTTCACCCAAACAAGCATCCAGCTGTGAGTCCCTGTGTCTGTAAGTTTTGAATATGTTGGAGGGGTGTAGAAGCTAGCAGGGAGAATCAGAAGTTCAGCCCATAAGAGATTTAAAGAAAGAGCATCTAAGAGTATTTGAGCATTGACTGGCTTTAAACAGGGGGTCAGGAAGGTTGCATGATCATTAGAACCTCTGTTTGTGGCATTACAGAATAACTTGTATAAACTAACTCTCCTGCCAGAACAATTTAAAAAGCTGTGTAAAGCAATTTGAAGATACCGGGGAGCAATTTCCCTAAGGTCAGGATTAAACAATAGCATTAAAGGCAATCCTGGAGCAGACAATGTTCCCATTGCCTGATACTGTTTTGCAACTTCTCAGAACTTAGAGACTTAAAATAATAACCTGTTATCTTCTCACAGTTCTAGAGGCTGACAGATTCAGTTGTGTGGTTCTTGTTTCACGTCCTTCATGTGCAGCCAGATAGTGTCTGAAGCTGGACTCATTTGAAAGCTTCTTCACTCACATGTCTAGAGTCTGGCTGGGAGGTCTGGAACAGGTGGAGAGTGGCCGAGCATTTATCTCTATTGGAATCCTCTCCACGTGAGTAGTTTGGGCTTTCTCAAACTTGAAAGTCTCAGTGTAGCTGGACTTCACAAGTAGTGACTGGCTTCTACTAGAGTGGGCATTTTACGAGACAGGAAGCAGAGCTACAAGTCTTTTAAGACCTGGGCCCTAAAATGGCACAGCATCACTTCTGCCACATATGTTGGTTAAAGCAGTCCTGGAAATCACCCAGTTGTAAGGGAAGGAGATCTAAGCCCATCAACTCAGTGAGAAGAGTGTCAAAGAATTTGAGGCTATCTTTATTAAGCCACAAACGAGTTCCAACAAAGCTTTAAGTCAGCCTTGACTAAAGTCGATCTTCACAACCTCACTTGCCTCAGACAAAATTAAATCCTCCAAGGAGAAGAACTACTTCAACAGAGATCTTACAAGTTGTTCAAGCAAAATGTTTCATATTCAGTAAAAAATTACCAGGAATACCAAGAAATAGGAACAGGCTAAAAAGCAAAATAAAAAGTAAATAATAGAAACAGGTCCAGATGTTGGAGTTAAATTATAGAAAATTTAAAATACTTATGATTAATATTATCAAGATTTCTTAAAAGACAGCTTTGCCAGAAAACCGGTATCTATAAAAAGGAATAAAGTCGAGCAGAAATTCTAAAAATTAAAACTACAGTACAAGATATTATGAAATCAAACATGGAATAAAAATAAACCATTAAACTAAAATACAGACTAGTAGAAAATATACAGATCTAAGAACATATCACACAGATAAGAAAAGAATTGAAAATACAGGATGAATGTAAGAAATATGCAGTAGATGGTTAAGATAACTACCACATACAACTGGAGCTCCAGGAGAAGAGATAGAAGAAAACAAAAACAATTGATTTGAAAAAAATTTGAAGAAATTTCCTGTAACTCAGGAAGTGCTATAAACCCCAAGCAGGATTAACCAAGTTATCTAGACACAATATATTCAAACTGATAAAAACAAAATACAAAGAGAAATATCTTTAGAGCAATAAAAAATATACATTCTCCTTCAAAACAACAAGATTGATAGTTGACTTTTCCACAGAAATGATGAATGTCAGAATTCAATAAAATGATTGATATCTTTGAGGAGCTGGAAGAAAATAACAACCAATTTAAAATTTTATATACCCTAGTGTAGATATATTCATAAATACAGAGTTAGACAAACAAAAATGAGAGAATCTGTCTTCAGAAGATATATACTCAACTACTAAAAGCAAAGCTTTATTTCATGCAGAAAAAGAAACATATGACTTCATACAGAAATAAAATATTTCAAGAAGAAATAAAGATCACTGTGAGTGAGGAGAGAGTAGAGAAATCTAAATAAATATTGATGATTGAAAACAATTATAAAATCTTTTATTATTATATAGAGTGCTATAATCACGAGAATGATAGCTTGGGCAGCAATGGGGAATGATAAAGAGAGTTGAAGTGATATAAGATTGCATTGTTTGGGAAGCAGTAAAAGAACTGTTAGGAAGACTGTCAAAAATTAAGAATGTACCTTGAAATGTCTAAGATAACCACTAAAACCACTGTTAAAGAAGAAAACAGAAAAAATTATAAAGATATTTGATTCAAAAAAGGCAAGATAGATGCAATGAATAGAAAATATAAAGGAGAAACTGACAAATCCAAAATCAATGATGATTTTAACTCAAAAGTCTCAGCGATAAACAGAACAAGCAGAAAAAAAAAAAAAAAAAAAAAAAAGAGAGAGAGAGAAAGAAGGAACAACTAATAAGGATACAGACAATCTGAACTTGAATTAACTGACCTATATAGAGTAGCATACCACAAAACTAAAATAAACTATTCATTTCAAGCACACATGGGATTTCTCAATGCAGACCGCATTCAGTCATAAAGAAAGTCTTAACGAATTTCAAGAGGATGAAAACTTAATACTAGTACTCTGACAAGAGTGGAAATAAGCTGAATCAACAGAAAAATGGCAAAAAATAAGTCCCCAAATTCAGGAAATTAAAGAGTGTACTTCTAAAATCCCAACTGATCAAGAGAAAACAGAAATTATCAATACTGGAAACAAAAACGGGGAACACAAACATAGATCCTACCTTCAAAAATAATAACAGAGTATTACTATGGCAGCTCTGTCTTGATAAATTTCACAATTTACAAATATTCTGATAAAAACATACATACAGTCTGATAAAAAAAAAAGAAATAGGAAATCTAGATACTTCTATAACTAAAAAAGGAAATTCCAGGTGGTTTCACAGGCAAATTCTACCAAACATTGAGGAAAATTAGCATGATTGTTACCCAAACTCTTCTACTAATGCCCAGTACTCTGTTAAATGCTAGGACAGTACACACTGCAGAGGTACATGGATAGTGTTCTGACTGCATGTAGTTCATTGTTCTGGAGGAATTTGGAAAGCTTTGCAGAGAAGGTACAGTTGAGTTGGGTCTCTAATGTAAGGCAGCAAAACCCACCAGACAGAGAAAAGGAAGAGATGGCATTCCAAAAGTGAAAACAAGAGCTCATCTCTGAGCTCATCCTGAGCATGTTGAGTTATAGTCAGGGCAACAATTTGGTGGAATGGGCATAGGTGCAAGATATTTTATCACAAGATGCTAAATATACTTTATATAAAGAAAACCAAAAATTAAAAGAAGAAATTGACAAATTCAAATTCACTCGAGACTTTAACTCAACAGTCTTGGTGATAAACAGAACAAGTAGGAAGGAAGTGCTAAGGAAAGGTAATTAGTGAGCCACTCTCTGTCTTATTTCTTTCACTTTGACTCACTAGTAACTCCTATAAGTTAAGGTCATTGCTTTTCTCTTTGCCAGTTTGAAGAAAGCATTTACATTACCTTGGCTGGAGGCAGGGGTGTAGGGAAGAGTATGGGGTGAGGGTGGAGGATATTAGGGAGTAGGGAGAGGACAGACAGCTAGCATTTGCCATTATCCCAGACATGTGATCCTGCTGCCTCAGCAATGACAGCTGCACTCAGGTACTGATCCAGAGCCCCAGGCATCTCCTTCTCTACGTTCCAGTTCTTGCAACCTGGCTTCCAGTTTTGTTCTTACAACTGACTCTTGATATTTTCATGCCCCGTCTATTAAGAATCAAAGCACAATTCGTAAGGGTCAGGGTGAAAATGACCTGTTACTGGGTGAATCATTGTTATGACAATAGAGCCCCCAAACTAGAGTAGCCCATTTGTACTTTATCCTGAAGTCACATCAGACAATTGGATATGCTAGGGAGACCAGACCATAACCAATAGAGGACAAACCAAGGTAGCATATAATTAAGCTATTATATTGTCAATATAAGCTTCCAGTCATGTGGAGTGAAATCACAAAGGAGAAAAATAAAGACTTCAGAAGACAGAGGAGTCCTCAAGTGGGTGATATTTTTCATCATGACCACCCAGGAAAGAAAAGAGCATAAACACTTTGTTTTCATATAGAAATGAAGTTAGAAAACCCTAGAGAAAATACTGAGAGGGGGAAAAATAATGGCTAATCATGTCACTTAGGCTATATCGATAGGAAACTAAGACAACTAATCAAAGTATTAATAGTTGAAGTGATGTTAAAAGAAAACATCAAGCTTGGTGCTTAATCACTTTTTGTTATTTGAGCCTGCAAAGCCTTAAAGAATCTCGTGTGTTCAGAAAATTGGAAATAGATTCAACATTCTTTCAAAGGGGTTAGTTTCAAACAAATAGTTTGAAAGTCCCAGAAGTAAGCCTGGAAGTAGTGCCAAAGACCTTGAATGCTCTCTATGATTTTACCCCTGATCAATTGGCCTCAGCCAGACTTTTCCTGTGTTTTTGTCTGGGGTTGTTTTGGATGACATTTCACTCGTCATGTATCAAGATTTTGTAGTTAGATGCTGCTGAGTTCTTACTAGTATCTCCTTAAATGCCTTCTGTTTGACATCATTTTCACTTGCTCTCAAAGATGAATTCAACAAGCCAACCAAAAGTGTTGAGAATAGTGTGTGTAATGGACATTAGGAAATGGCTGGCCTCCTTCTGACTAGTTGGCACTAAGCTCTGGACCAAAGTAGTCAGTTTAACTGCCTGGGAACATTTTGTTTAACCTGAGGAAAGTTTGTTGACCTGAGAAAAGTAGATTCACCAAGCCCATTTGCATTTTTAATAAAGAAATGCTGAGTTAAAAGATTCTGGTTGGTCATTTTGGAAATTTTGGCTTTCATTCACCGATCAAGTATTTATTGAGAGCCTACTATATTTCAGAAATAATGTGCTTTGCGTGACTATTTAGGATAGTGTTTTCCAAACTGAACATCAAGATGTTAATAGATGTTCCTTTGATACAAAGACTTCTGGCTAAATGAGCTGGCAATATAAACTTTCCTCTTTGAGTCACAGAGCATAGCAGAGCAGTCAAGTTTCAGATAAGTCTTGCAGCAAAGAAACCTGCTTAATTTTTCTTTGATTAACTCAGTATTTTATTTTCTTATTTCTGATCATAGAATCCTTTATTTTGGAACATCTATTAAACTTTATAAGCTACTAGGAAATTCCAGGGAACAAGGACTGAATTAGCCTTAGGCATAGGCAGACCCCTATGCCCACCCCCGCCCTTTACTAATTGGGTAATGGAAACTGATGAGCCTTCGTGATGCACCACATATTAGACAAATACCTAACAGAAAATGGTTCTTATGAAGAAACTGTACTAAAACACATCTTAATGGCCAGAACGTTCCATGGGAACGTTTATACAAATTATTTTTTCTCCCTCATTTTCTGTCTCCTTGTTTTAATCTCTTTTATCTTTCTTGAGCCTTAAGCCCAGAAAGGTAGCAGTTTCTTTTGCTTGAATTGTCTTATTGTCAGCCATGCTGCTCCTTCTCTTTCTGCCAGTTTCTTAAATGATTGTTGATGCCTATTGCCTATGTTAAAAAAGAGGTTTGGCTTTACCTTCTCATTCATGATGCATGACAGAGCTTCATCAAGCCAAAAGCTGACCAATAAATATGAAGGAGATGATTTTGGAGATAGATTTCCAATGTGGTGGGTGGCTGTGCAGCCAGGAATCTGTCATAAATATGCATAATGTTCAGAGAATGGGTAGAAGACCAGAGAGTTGCCCCAAGTACACAATCAGGTTAGTTATACCAAGAATCAAGGGCATCATTAAAATACTAGAGGGTGTCGGTCAAATGGTCTGGTGAGTATGACAGCACCCCTGGGAGCATGGGACTCATTGAATGTAGAAGAAATTCTGAGCTTAAAAGAAGAAACTCGGCAGCTTTCAAAATTGTGAGAGTGAAGATATTACTCTGTGAAGAAAAATGGCTCAGTTTAGTTCTTTTTCAACTTTGATCTTAAATGTAAACTCTAGAAAAACAATTGCTTTTAAGACTGCACTCTTTCTATGAATGATCAGGTGCCTCCAGGTATGGAAGGCAGTGATATTTTGTCTTTTAACACAGTTCAAAGCCAAACAGAACTATATTGAGGAAGCGTTTCAAAAATGTAAAACAAAACAAATCAACATAATAAAATGCAGTATCAGAAACAGCAAGGACCTAACAGAAGCAGAAGATATTAAGAAGAGGTGGCAAGAGGACACAGAAGAACTATATAAAAAAAGGCCTTAATGACCCGGATAATAACAATGGTGTGGTTTGTTCACCTAGAGCCTGACATCTTGGAGTGTGAAGTCAAGTGGGCCTTTGGAAGCATTACTGTGAACAAAGCTAGCAAAGGTGATGAAATTCCAGTTGAGTTATTTAAAATCCTAGAAGATGATGCTGTGAAAGTGCTGCACTCAATAGGCCAGCAAATCTGGAACACTCAGCAGTGGCCATAGGGCTGGAGAAGTTAAACTTTCATTCCAATCCCAAAGAAAGGCAATGCCAAAGACTGTTCAAACTACCATACAATCATGCTCATTTCACATGCTAGCAAGATTATGCTAAAAATTCTTCAAGTTAGGCTTCAGCAATATGTGAACCAAGAACTTCGAGATGTACAAGCTAGATTTAGAAAAGGCAGAGGATCCAGAGATCAAATTTCCAACATCTGCTGGATCAGAGAAAAGCAAGGGAATTCCAGAAATACATCTATTTCTGTTCATTGACTACATGAAAGACTTTGACTGTGTGGATTACAACATACTATGGAAAATTCTTAAAGGATGGGAACACCAAACCATCCTACCTGTCTCCCGAGAAACCTGTATGAAGGACAATAACAACAGTTAGAACTGGACATGAAACAATGGACTGGTTCAAAATTGGGAAAGGAGTATGTCAAGGCTGTATACTGTCACTCTGTTTGTTTAATTTATATGCAGAATACATCATGTCAAATGCCAGGGGGATGAATCACAAGCTGTAATCAAGATTGTTGGGAGAAATATCAACAACCTCAGAAATGAAGATGATACCCACTTTAATGGCAGAAAGTGAAGAGGAACAAAAGAGCCTCTTGATGAAGGTGAAAGAGAAGAGTGAAAAACCTGGCTTAAAACTCAACATTCAAAAAACTAAGATCAAGGCATCCAGTCCCATAACTTCATGGCAAATAGATGGGGGAAAAGTGGAAACTGACAGATTTTATTTTCTGGGCTCCAAAATTATCGCAAACAGTGACTGTAGCCAAGAAATTAAAAGATACTTGCTCCTTGGAAGAAGAGCAATGACAAACCTAGACAGTGTATTAAAAAGCAGAGATATTACTTTGCCAACAAATGTCTGTATAGTCAAAGCTACACTTTTTCCAGTAGTCATGTACAGATGTGAGAGCTGGACCATAAAGAAGGCTAAGCACTGAATAATTGATACTTTCAAACTGTGGTGCCGGAGAGAGCCCTCTGGACTGCAAGAAAAAATCAAACCAGTCAATCCTAAAGGAAATCAACCCTGAATATTGATTGGAAGGACTGAGGCTGAAGCTGAAGCTCCAATACTTCAGCCAATTGATGTGAAGAGCCGACTCACTGGAAAAGTCCCTGATGCTGGGAAAGACTGAGGGCAGGAGGAGAAGAGGGAGAAGAAGTTGAGATGATTGGATGCCATCACTGACTCAATTGACGTGAGGCTGAACAAACTCCAAGGGATAGTGAAGGACAGGGAAGACTGGCGTACTGCAGTCCATGGGGTTGCAAAAAGCTGGACGTGACTTAGAAACCGAACAACAACAGGGAAAATTGGGCTTTCTTGGCAGCTCAGTGGTCAAGAATCTGCCTGTCAATGCAGGAGACACAGATTTGATTCCTGGTTTGGGAAGATTCCCCTGGAGAAGGAAATGGCAGCCCACTCCAGTATGCTTGCCTGGGAAATCTCATGGACAGGGGGAGCCCAACAGATTCCAAGAGTTAAAAGACTTAGTGAGTAAAACAACAAACAACCTTGATAATACAGGATAATATACTTATTTCAATGTCTGCAGCCTTAATTATATCTGAAAAATCCCTTTTTCCATGCAACATAATAGGTTCTGGGGGTTAGGGTGTGGGATCTTCGGGTACATGAGGGAGAGTAGGTCATTATTCTGCTGACCACAGACAGGGGTGACTCTGATGAGGTGAGAAAGTAACCACATCTTTGGAAGACCGTGTGTGGCTGCTATATGCTGGAACAAGGTTCTGGTTTCTCTTTTCCAGTTTGGATTGCCTCTGTGGCCAGTGCTGTGCTATTTGGAGGCTAAAGTGGGGCTCTGTCTCTGTGGCTCTTTGATAAAGAGAGTGATAGAGGACTGATTGCTTTTCATTACCTTCTATGGTGCCCCTGACCTCAGGCAACTTAATCCCTATACAACAGTAATTAAAAACCAATTTGTCCCATTTTCACTGTTTATCTGAAGACACATACCAAGACAAAAGAAACTTTGACTTCCTCCAGATTCTGCCAAGCCTTAGTTTCTGCCATCCTTTTCTTATACTTGATTTTCAGTTAATTGCACATAAAAAGATATGACAGATTCTACATCTGTTCTCTTTAACTGCCTTCATCATATACATTTATAAAGGTGAAACCCGTTCCAAACCAATTCTTTAAATTATCTTATTCTCTATTATAGAGAAGAAATCCTTAAGATAGTCCAGTATTTCTCAGATTTCTGATCTTTCCACACTGGTCCCATGCTCAGTCAATCCTCCTCAGTAACACCTCTCATGAAAATAAGTGCTCTTCATGGAATCACAGCTTGAGAACAGTGGATTGAATCAATCTCTGTAATTTTATAAACTAGGAAACTGATGCTAGAATAGGTTAAGTGCTACTTGACCAATATCATATAGCTACTTAGCTCAAAATTTAGGATTTGACCCCAATACTACTTCTGTCTATACTTTTAAGCTTTAGACCCTACATCAATTTAGTTTCAAATTTAATCTCAGAATTTCAATTTTTCCTTTGTTTAAAGCAAAATAATTTTTCATATGTTTCTTGTTGGTTTGTGTAGTTTTTTGGTTGTTGTTGTTCAGTCCTATATTTTAAGAGACTTTACTATCTTATTGGAAAAAATAACGTTCAAGGACCAGACATTGACATGGAGTCTCTTTCTATGCCCCCATATCAACTCTTTTTTACAGACAGAGATTAGTTTTGTGGGCTCGTGTTTCCTTTTCTTGTCTGTTCTTTTTATCTTCCTTGTATGACTCACACTCCCTACAATTGCTCTTCACTTCTAGTTCTCTTTCTTTAATAATATTCCTCACTCTGCACGCCTCCTCAATTCCCTCGGGTCCAAAACTAAGAAAGGGCAGACACAAATAGCTGCAGCGGTGGAGGCTGATTTAGATGCTTGGTCACGGTGTTACTTGGGCCTTCTCTGAATCCCTCCTCCAGATGCTTACCTAATTTTCCTCCTCCTTGCTCTATTTTTTTTCCCCTTTGAAAGAAAATATGCCTAGCCTATCTACATCCGAGCTTTCTGTCAGCTCAGGCAAGGAGTTAGATTCCCCTAAAGATGGCTATATCAACCACTTTTGTAGCACCTTTCCCCTCAGCAATTGGAAACCTTCTGTGGGGGAGAGATTTGCCATCTTTATTATGTCTTGCTGAAGATCCTGATCCTGAACACATAAGGACACCACTCTGCCCTGCTGTTTTTTCTGCAATGATGCTCAGCAAACTTGGTCAGTAGTTGAATTCACTGAGAAAGGCCAAGTAGGTTGTATCAAAAGGATAGGGCAAGAGAATTGAGGAAATTAACAAGAGAGTGCTCAAAGTAACAGAACATGGAGTTTAAATAGGATAGGGAAGGGAGTACAGAAGGCAGGACACCGATGAGTGAGAAGTTGTGAAGGTGGCCCAGTGAATTCAAGGAGCTGGTTCAACAGGAAACACTGAATGAGCCACCTAGAAGGACAAGACCTGTGAGGAGTCCGAGTTGTTGATTTTTAAGGTGGAACTGTTCTGGGTGATGACAAAGTCCAGAGAGTGACAGTAAGAACACATGACGAAAATTGTGAATGGAGTGAAGGTGACTGGAGATGAAGAGCTCAAGGAACCCGGCAGCCAGGATGCTGAGTGTTAGCATAAGTAAAGTGACATGAGATGCTGACATTAGAATCTGAGTATGCAGACAAAGATTTGGTAGATAATAGTAACAGAGAGGAATAGAGAGGATGGTAGAACCAAAAGCAAGAGTCTTAATGGTGCGGGCATTTTTACAAAAGAGTGCAAGAACAGTGGTGTGGAAATGTCAGTGAGGAACAAGGAGGCCCCTTCAGCTCAAGAATATGAAGTTGAGAAAATTCTCCTTGAGAAAGCTGTATAGAAAGCTGTATCTCCAGGAGAGAACCAGCATTCTACAAATGGGGACAGAATACAGCCAGCCCTTTCTATCTGCAGGGCCAACCAACCATGGATTGACTCCAGGTGGTTGAACATTGGGATGTGAAATGTGTGGATTTTTAGAGCTGGCCCGTGGTACCTCACCACCCTCTATAAGGGATTTGAACATCCAAGGATTCTGGTATCCATGGAGGTCTTGGCACTAATTATTGCAGACACTGAGGGAGATGGATTTACCAGAATTAAATGCAATAGTGAAAGTGGAAATGCCTGCCATATAAAATAAAGGCTTTATATGTTAAAAAAATACAATTTACAATGCACATGATATCATGCTAAATACATTTTGTGCATTATCTCATTTAATCCTACCAGCTGGGATGGCAAGTACTACTATTATCTGTATTTTATAAAAGCAGCAGCTGGGTTTTAGAGGGGTTAAATCACTTGCACAGGTCTCTAAGCTCAGAGGTGTCAAATGTGAACATTAGCAGTCTGAGGTCAGAGCCCACACTTTTGAATACTAGTGTAAGCTATTTCCTCTTTTTGAAAACAGCTTTATTGGGTTCTTATATGTGAATGAACTCAAGAATTTCTTTTGAAGTCATTTAAAATAAGCTTAAATTAAGTTAGGCAAAATTTGGAGGTAAACATAAAAATTCTCAAAAGTGCAGTGTTCATTTTCAGCATGAAAATCACACTATCATCAAACCCTATTTATAAGGCCAGGAAAGGGGATTAAGACCAGTTAATAACTTTTTTGAGCCTCGTGCTTCACGGCAAGTCTGCAAAGCTATTTTGGACTGTCGGATCATGAATGATTACTCTGAAATAACAGTGTGAGTCAGGGAAGAGATGAGAATGAATTTGGAGTAAAAGTAGCTGAGAGTGGGAGAAGGTAAAAGGAGATACGTTGGCAGGTGTGGAATGGTGGAAGGGTTAGAAAGGGAGAACCAGGGGCTCTAGCTGCCTGCATCTCCTTAATGTGGATCCGAGAGAGAGAAGGGGGCTGAGTTCCACCAGTTGTGGGTCTTGAAAGGGGAGACCTGTCATTTGCATTGAGCAAGGTCTCTGGGCTACTGGGGACATGCAAGCATAATTTAGGTCCAGGGATTGCAGGAACTCTGAGTTCATCCCTAAGAGGGAAATGTCAGCAGTGGTAATTAATGGTCAAGTCACAAGAACCTTCACCTGGCCTTGAATGCTCATCTGGACCTCCTGGTCCTCATATAACTCTCACACTGAAATCTGGGTGAACGTTCTCATTCTTTCCTTCTCTCAGGAGTAAGTCTTCAGTACCTCAATGCAGTGCTCTAGAATTCTGACTTTAGAATGGTGCCCTCAGCCATGGGCACTGTGTGGAGATGGAAAGGGTGCATATTCAAACTAAGGACATTCTAGATCACATCCAGGGATGGTGTAATGGTGAGAGCATCACTCCCCCCACCAATGGTTGATGTTGGAGGGAAGATGATTGTAAGAAAGGATTAATGGAGTGAATACTGACATTTCCCTTGTCTCATCATTGAAGGGACTAAAATAGTATCTCAACTGATTCTTAATCCTTCAGGACCTTGTCTTATTTTCCTCACCAGGTTTGTCCCAGGAATATGAAGTAAAGGAGTTACTTTTCCAGTTTATGAAATGAAATGATCAGCCTGAATGAGCTGGCAGTACTATCTTAAGTAGAGAAGATTTAAAAAAATACATTTAGAGCCAAAGAGCTACGTAGAAATTTTTCCAAAGTACTCAGTGAGAACTGCCAGACAGCCACATCTTTTTTTTTTTTTTTTCCTCGTTTGTTTTAAAAGCCTAGTCCCTGAATTACTTGGTTCTGAGAATCTTTAGGGAAAGACAAAACTCTTCCTGGCAGGTACTGAGATGTTTGGTTTGTTTTTGCTCTGCACTGATCCCAGGGATGTTGACAGGCATGTTTTCATGCAATAGACAGACAGAGAAGCTGCTCAGTAATGTCTGACTCTTTGTGACCCCACAGACTGCAGCCCACCAGGCTCCTCCATCCATGGGATTTTTCAGGCAAGAGTACTGGAGTGGGGTGCCATTTCCTTCTCCACGGGATCTTCCCGACCCAGGGATCGAACTCAGGTCTCCCGCATTGCAGGCAGACGCTTTACTCTCTGAGCCACAGAGGGAAGTGTTTTCATGCAAACCACACTTTAATAAAAAGATGACTATGGTCAGATATAGTCCCATGGGGCCTCTAAAAAATTTGTTGGAAAACTGAAGGCTTCTGTAGCCAATTCTGCCAGGCTCACAGATGGGGCTTTCTGGAAGGTTTTATACCAATTCTGTCTATTCTCATTAGAGTGGCAGTTTCTAGAATTTTCAGTTATGGTTCATCAGTTTTTCCATTAAAGATCATGGCTTCTCAGAACAAAAACTTCTGGTGTGTTTCTAATCCCTCCAAGTATTGCTGATGACAAGCAATCCAACAGCACGCAACACACATCCTGCTCTGTATCTTTGCCTCACTTATTGGTGTGAAATTTCAAGTTCTGTGAGTTGAGTCTTTCCACATGATCCCATACAACTGACCTCAGATCCAGGAAATCTATGGACAGAAAGCAGAAAATCACATTTTCTGCTTTTTGGAATTTGAGAAACTTTCTATAATGGGGTAAGAGATTCCTGGCATGTAAAAAACTTGCAAAAAATTTAATTGCTTTATTTCTTTTTGAAAAAGTCAGCATTGTTGACCAGATGTGCTGCTGTTAGCACCCAGAACAAAAAAGAGCCTGATTCTGTCAGGAAGCCTACATTAGAGTTCAAGCCCTTTCACTGACTAAGCTAGATGGCCCTGGGTGATCATAGACTCTTCATGGGAAATGGCTTCCCCTTTGCTAAAATGAAATGGCTTGGAATCTAAGCCTCTCCTAGTTTTCAAATCCAGAATATTCTGGACAAAATGAAAATACCTTGTCATAGGTTTCACAGTAATACTCCACATCACCAGTAGATGGCAGAGTCGCATTATCATCTGAAACTGATACTGTGATGGGATACCGGTAATCCCAATGGTGATGAAGCTTACCCATGTAGATACAGTAAAATAACTAAGAAAGAAAGAAAGAAAAGGTTGCTCTTAACCATCATTTTAATGGACCTTTAGGCAAACATTCTTGGTTACCATTAAACCCGATGGGTACTCCACTCTTAAGACAATGGACATCTTTTCAAACTATATTTTGAAAGGCAATATATGGATAGAGGAGCCTGGCAGGCTACAGTCCAAGGGGTTGCAAAAACAGACAACAACAACAAATACCCCCTGGAGAAAATTATGCGTTTTTTTTCTCTTATTCTCATTTATTAATTCAACAACTCTCTGTCAAGTCCATTATGTTCCAGATCTTAGAATAAGTGCTGAGGACATAGAAATAAACAGAAAAGATACAAAGTGAGCACTCAGGGAGCTCATCCTCCAGAGAGACCACTGAACAAGTCATTGACATTGGAGTGAAAGTCTACCAAAAAGTCTATAGGTAGAACATGTAACATGGGTGGTAAGAGGTAAATAGTGTTGAGAATAACTTCCTTGGTGAAGTACTGGGTATTTGAGAATAAGCAAAGCTTGATTTGCCACCTGATACAAAGAGCTGACTCATTAGAAAAGACCCTGATGCTGGGAAAGATTGAAGGCAGGAGGAGAAGGGGACGACAGAGGATGGGATGATTGGATGGCCTCACAGACTCAATAGACATGAGTTTGAACAAGCCCTGGGAAAGGGTGAAGGACACGGAAGGTGAAGGAAATGGTTCAGGACTGCATGCTGCAGTCCGTGGGGTTGCAAAGAGTCGGGCATGACTGAGCGACTGAACGACAACAACAAAGCTTGATTTAACAAACAAAAACAGTAGTTGGGGAAAGAACTGGTCCAGGCGGCAAAAAAAGCATACGCCAAGATTCATACGCAAGAGAAGGTAAGGAGCATTATAGGAGCAAAAGAAACCAGAATGCTTGTGGCATAGAACAGGCAGAAAGTAATAAGAGGAGGAGGAAACTAGGTCTCATGAGACCATCTAGGCCATGAAAAGGAGAAAACTGGTTTCACAGAATTCTTGACTTTCCATGATTCCATCAGCAAGGGTGCTTTTATCAGACTAGCTAGCTGGAATCTTGGTGGGTAGAGAAGCTTGGTCCAATAATAGTAAAAGAGAGAACAGGTTCATTTTGACTGGAAAGTAGAAGAGAGGAACATGGAGATCTGAGAATCAAAACTGGCTTATATCAGTTTATATGAAAAGAATATTCATTGCATTTCTGGGATTAATTAATCTATCCCTAGCTGGCCAGCACTCAAGACGGCATGTTAGCCTGTCAAAGCGACGCAACCACCTCTGTCATGACTGTGTTTCCTTGGCTCTATTCTTAATGCTAGTCATAGCTACCTCTGGGCCAGACCCTGGGATTGCCACTTGCAATGAAAGGATTTGCAGCACTGTGGAGGCACAGAACTTGGCTGAAGAGGCCTGTGACACCCCTCATTTCCCTACCACCCCTTCGCTCATCAGGACCCTGTATCCATTAAGCAATTGTTTTTTTTTCCTGTAAATCTCAGTTCTTCAATAACATAGCTGCTTAGCAAATGACGTGAATTAGCTCCTGAAGTGTTCCTATGCAGTTGAGGGAATAAACAACATGTCATTATGGATTCTCTGGCCATAAAACCAAGACAGGTATTAGATTTTAAAGAATTACAGGCTGCAGACAAGCGATCACTTAGTTTTAAAAGCCAACTTAGGTCTGTAAATCTGCTATGAATCTTGAAATGGCCACAAAGTTGAAGGTAGACAAAGTTATATCCGTGAACTCAAATGTCTAGTCCATTTACCACTCCTCCTCCAGCTCTGTTTAAATGCCCAGAATAGCGAGTACTGTGGACCTCAACATTCGCTTGAAAGCGTGCAAAATCCAAAGTCAATGACTCTTTCTCCACTGCCTTTATTTGGAGCTAAGCATATTTACATAATGTAATTCAGTGTGTGAGAAATCAGAGATGCTTTGGGCCACTGGAAATTTTTCATTTAGCTCTTAGTGACATTCTGAGACCATGCTGCAAAAAAATCAAGAACTATTTATTTTCAGAGCCTGGCTGCAGTTTGGCAGAATACAGTGGCCAACCATTTATTTTTGCCCATTTCCTTGCTTGATCTAACCATATGTCTCACTGAAGGTTACTATAAATATAATGAGGATCATTTGGGGATAAGAGCCCAAAGTCTTAGACAGTTTTATTAGTATTTATAAATGTTTATGTTCCAGATGTAGTTATATTATTACATTTTTGTATATACACACATAAAATTCATAGGCTACTAATTTTATCAATTCAAGCATGCCCCCCACTCCTAGGCAGAAAAATACATTCAGTTCAGTTCAGTTCAGTCGCTCAGTCATGTCTGACTCTTTGCGACCCCATGAACTGCAGCACGCCAGGCCTCCCTGTCCATCACCAACTCCCGCAGTTCACTCAGACTCACGTCCATCGAGTCAGTGATGCCATCCAGCCATCTCATCCTCTGTCATCCCCTTCTCCTCCTGCCCCCAATCCCTCCCAGCATCAGAGTCTTTTCCAATGAGTCAACTCTTCACATGAGGTGGCCAAAGTACTGGAGTTTCAGCTTTAGCATCTTAGAGATGATAAAAATAGAGACCTATCAGTATCTTGGCCACAGTGCTTCAAATAGAACTCATTTTTAACAGAACCATAGTGCTTAGGGTCAGTGTAACCCTACTGGTGGATCAAAATGCCCTCCTCTCTCCATATGACTCTTCCTCCTGGCCTGAAATCACCTCTAGAGACAATCATGGACAGTACCATCAGTTAAGAGACTGTTTTTCCACTGGAGAAGACATGAGGGATGACCTTTCCATTCATTACATACAATTATGGGTTATCTAAAGTTATGTACAATTCTCAGTGCATTAATAAAACACCACTTTCTTAACCCTCCCAAAATACAATTGTGTCTACTCTTATTTACATAAAAAGTGAACTGCTGGCAAACTAGGTGGCACAGTTGGTAAAGAATCTGCCTGCCAATGCAGGAAACACAAGAGACCAGAGTTTGATACTTGGGTGGGGAAAATCCCCTGAAGTATGCAGTGGCATCCCACACCAGTATTCTGGCTTGAAAAATTCCATTGACAGAGGAGCCTGACAGGCTATAGTCAGTCCATGAAGTCTCAAAGAGTTGGACGAGACTGAGCACTGAGATAAAAAAAAAAAAAGAAACTCTTCAATATATCCCATGTTACTGATGCCAGGTCATGGTACTTAAGACCAAGGTAAGATTCCAGAAAGGAGCCTAAAGGGCTTCCCTGACTATCTGAAGAATGAAGAACTTCACAGACGTTATTGTTAACTGGAATGCTCAGGGAAAGGGCCACAAGCAGCACTGGATCAATTCAGTTCAGTCATTCAGTCATGTCCAACTCTGCAACCCTACTGATTGCAGCGTGCAGGCTTCCCTGTTCATCTCAACTCCTGGAGCTTACTCAAACCCACGTCCACCAAATCGGTGATGCCATGCAACCATCTCATCCTCTGTCATCCCCTTCTCCTCTTACCTTCAATCTTTCCCAGCATCAGGGTCTTTTCCAAGGAGTCAGCTCTTCACATCAGGTGGCCAAAGTATTGGAGCTTCAGCATCTGTCCTTCCAATGAATATTCAGGACTGATTTCTTTAGGATTACTGGCTGGATCTCCTTGCACGCCAAGACTCTCAAGAGTCTACTCCAATACCACAGTTCAAAAGCATCAATTCTTTGGCACTCAGCTTTCTTTATGGTCCAACTCTCATATCCATACATGACAACTGGAAAAACCTTAGCTTTGACTAGATGGACCTTTGTTGTCAAACTAACATCTCTACTTTTGAATATGCTGTCTAGGTTGGTCATAGTTTTTCTTCCAAGGAGCAAGAGTCTTTTAATTTCATGGCTGCAGTCACCATCTGCAGTGATTTTGGAGCTCTAAAAATAAACTCTCTCACTGTTTCCATTGTTTCCTCATCTATTTGCCATGAAATGATAAGACTGGATTCTATGATCTTAGTTTTCTGAATGTTGAGTTTTAAGCCACTTTTTCATTCTCTTCTTTCACTTTCATCAACAGGCTCTTCATTTCTTCTTTGTTTTCTATCATAAGGGTGGTAGCATCTGCATATTTAGGGTTATTAATATTTCTCCTGGCAATCTTGACTCCAGCTTGTGTTTCATCCAGCTTGGCATTTCACATGAGGTACTCCACATAAAATTTAAATAATCAAGGTAACATTATACAGCCTTGACATACTCCTTTCCCAATTTGGAAGCAGTCTATTGCTCCATGTCCAGTTCTAACTGTTGCTTCTTGACCTGTATACAGATTTCTCATGAGGCAAGTAAGGTAGTCTGGTATTCCTGTCTCCTGAAGAATTTTCAAGTTTGTTGTATCCATGCAGTCAAAGGCTTTCAGTTCATTTCAGTTCAGTTGATCAGTCATGTCTGACTCTTTGCGACCCCATGAATTGCAGCACGCCAGGCCTCGTTGTCCATCACGAACTCCTGGAATCCACCCAAACTCATGACCATCGAGTTGGTGATGTCATCCAACCATCTCATCCTCTGTTGTCCTGGTCTCTTCCTGCCCTCAACCTTTCCCAAGATCAGGGACTATTCAAATGAGTCAGCTCTTCGCATCAGGTGGCCAAAGTATTGGAGTTTCAGCTCCAACATCAGTTCTTCCAATGAACACCCAGGACTGATCTCCTTTAGGATGGACTGGTTGGGTCTGTTTTCAGTCCAAGGGACTCTCCAGTGTCTACTCTAACACCACAGTTCAAAAGTGTTAATTCTTCAATGCTCAGCTTTCTTTATAGTCCAACTCTCACATGACCACTGGAAAAACCATATCCTTGAATAGACGGACCTTTGTTGGCAAAGTAAAGTCTCTGCTTTTTAATATGCTGTCTAGGTTGGTCATAACTTTCCTTCCAAGGAGTAGCGTCTTTTAATTTCATGGCTGCAGTCACCATCTGCAGTGATTTTGGAGCCCCCCGAAATAAAGTCTGACACTGTTTCCCCATCTATTTGCCATGAAGTGATGGGTCCGGGTGCCATGATCTCAGTTTTCTGAATGTTGAGCTTTAAGCCAACATTCACTCTTCTCTTTCACTTTCATCAAGAGGCTCTTTAGTTCTTCTTCACTTTCTGCCATAAGGGTGGAAAGTGAAAGTGAAAGTGAAGTTGTTAGTTGTGTCTGACTCTTTGCGACCGTATGGACTGTAGCCTACCAGGCCCCTCGGTTCATGGGATTTTCCAGGCAAGAATACTGGAGTGGGTTGCCATTTTCTTGGGTTATTGATATTTCTCCCAGCGATCTTGATTCCAGTTTGTGCTTCATCCAGCCCAGCGTTTCTCATGATGTACTCTGCATATAAATTAAATAAGCAGGGTGACAATATACAGCCTTGACATACTCCTTTTCCTATTTGGAACCCGTCTGTTGTTCCATGTCCAGTTCTAACTGTTGCTTCCTGACCTGCATATAGGTTTCTCAAGAGGCAGGTCAGATGGTCTGGTATTCCCAACTCCTTCAGAATTTTCCACAGTTTATTGTGATCCACACAGTCAAAGGCTTTGGCATAGTCAATAAAGGCTTTGGCATAGTCAATAAATAGATGTTTTTCTGGAACTCTCTTGCTTTTTCCATGATGCAGTGGCTGTTGGCAATTTGATCTCTGGTTCCTCTGCCTTTTCTAAAACCAGCTTGAACATCTGGAAGTTCACAGTTCACGTATTGCTGAAGCCTGGCTTGGAGAATTTTAAGCATTACTTTACTAGCATTTGAGATGAGTGCAATTGTGCAGTAGTTTGAGCATTCTTTGGCATTGCCTTTCTTTGGGATTGGAATGAAAACTGACTGTTTCCAGTCCTGGGGCCACTGTTGAGTTTTCCAAATTTGCTGGCATCTTGAGTGCAGCACTTTCACAGTATCATCTTTCAGGATCTGAAATAACTCAACTGGAATTCCATCACCTCCACTAGCTTTGTTCGTAGTGATGCTTCCTAAGGCCCACTTGTCTTCACATTCCAGGATGTCTGGCTCTAGGAGAGTGATCACACTATCGTGCTTATCTGGGTCGTAAAGATCTATTTTTTGTACAGTTCTTCTGTGTACTCTTGCCACCTCTTCTTAATATCTTCTGCTTCTGTTAGGTCCATACCATTTTTGTCCTTTATTGAGCCCATCTTTGCATGAAATGTTCCCTTGGTATCTCTAATTTTCTTGAAGAGATCTCTAGTCTTTCCCATTCTGTTGCTTTCCTCTAGCTCTTGCATTGATCACTGAGGAAGGCTTTCTTACCTCTGAAGTGAAGAAGTGAAGTGAAGTTGCACAGTCGTGTCTGACTCTTTGTGACCCCATGGACTATAGCCTACCAGGCTCCATCTGTGGGGTTTTCCAGGCAAGAATACTGGAGTGGGTTGCCATTTCCTTCTCCAGGGGATCTTCCTGACTCAGGGATCGAACCTGGGTCTCCTGCATTGCAGGCAGATGCTTTACCGTCTGAACTTCCACTATTATTTGGAACTCTGTATTCAAATGGGTATATCTTTCCTTTTCTCCTTTGATTTTCCCTTCTCTTCTTTTCTCAGCTATTTGTAAAGCCTCCTCTCACAACCATTTTGACTTTTTGCATTTCTTTTTCTTGGGGTTGGTCTTGATCACTGCCTCCTGTACAATGTCACGAACCTCCATCCATAGTTCTTCAGGCACTCTATCAGATCTAATTCCTTGAATCTATTTGTCACTTCCACTGTATAATCATAAGGGATTTGATTTAGGTCATACCTGAATGGCCTAGTGGTTTTCCCTACTTTCTTCATTTAAGTCTGAATTTGGCAATAAGGAGTTCATGATCTGAGCCACAGTCAGATCCTGGTCTTATTTTTGCTGACTGTATAGAGCTTCTCCATCTTTGGCTGCAAAGAATATAATCAATCTGATTTCAGCAGCACTGGGTTGCTCTTATAAATTAGATAAGAAGATCCGAGAAATCTCCCAACAGAGCTATGAATGTCAAGACAGTGTAGTTTTCTCTGTGTAAGTCCATGTGTTCCTGGCTGGACAAAATAGAAGCACTTGTATTAACTAGATCACTCTGAAAGTCTGCATACCCAGTGGACCAAGGAAAGCTACTTTCTATATTTTGCTCCACCAAGGCTGAAAGAACATAAGGGCTAGGAGGGACTTACTTTATGAAGTCTCCCTTTCCAGATAACTGAACCAAATCCAGAGAGGTTGAAGTTCACACAAGGGTTATTGCACAGAAGAGCTGTGGCTTAAATCTGCTTTTCTTAATTATCACTGTGCCAGAGTCCAGCTCCAGCAGCCAGGGAATCAGCCTGAAGAGATGAGCAGTATTGGTGGAGAATGATGCAGCCTCTGACTCAAGGTGCAGGACTGCATGTTTATTTCAAGCATCAGGTCTTCTTTTATACTTTGATAAAAGCATTAGGTCAGAGGTTTTACATTTTCAGCTCCACCTTACCCGGATTTATTGTCTCAATAAATCATTGTTGCCCTTCAACCAGAGTTACATTGTAACTCATGCTTATGTCTGGGCTGCATACCACATCCCTCAGTTTATTTCTTATCTTTCTAAATCCTGCTTGCCCCTAGTATCCTAAGCTCACTATCTCCTAAAAAGGCTTCTAGCTATTTTTAATTATTCCTAAACCCTAAGCTCAGCAAACTTCCTTTGCCATAAACATTCCCCTCACAAACAGGTCTCAGATAACAATCCTTCCCATGGCCTCAAGCTGCAGCCTATGTGCTCATCCTGGAACATTCTTTGTAAAGATCCTTGAACAAATGTCAATGGTTACTTTATAGATTATTTTCTGGGCACAACTGCAGAATGCTTTGTGCTTTCTCATGCTTCTCTCAAGAACAATAAGCACCTTAACATTCTTTCCAGCCAACTCAAACGAAGAAAGGAAAGAACAAATCAGAATCACAAGACCTAACTCCTTCATCCCGGGACCATGCCTGCAGGATGGGGAGAGGGGGTTGCGGCTGTGCCTCCATTTTGTCAGTAATGCCTAACGCGGCTCCTGACATCACTGATGTCCAATTTCCTTCACTCTGCATATTAAAGCAAGCAGGAGAAGCAAGGAAAATAAAGAAACAACAGTTAAGTCACACACCCAGGATTTCCTTAGCTTGCTAAATGAATACTTTCAGAAAAAAACAGTAGAATGCAATCCTCAGATTACCCTTGGCTAAATGATGTAAGGGACACCAAGCCTTTCATATGATCTACTGGATACAGTAATTTTGTCCTTTTTTAAATTAGTGTCTGGCCTAGGATCAGTGTTTTGTTTTGTTCCACTCTGCCCCGCCACTCCCCCCCGCCGCCCCCCCGGCAGCATGACACATGGGATCTTAATTCCCCAACCAGGGATGGAACCTGTGACCTCTGCAGTGGAAACTCAGAGTCTTTAACCACCAGACTCCCAGGAAAGTCCCTAGGACCAACAAATTCTCTTTGTTCATCTGCTTCATTTTCGCACAATCCTAGACTCCATGTGCCTGCTGGAATTCCCCACCTATGTCATTTGATCTCTTCCCTTCTATTGGCCAAAACAAATAGTTGCTTCCCCATGAAACATACATCCTTTCAACTTTATCTTTCAAGGCCAGATGTCTTTTGCCCAGCAAGCCTCCAGGTATGTAGGATGTTTAATGTATTCAGGTCATCATGTTAAAGGGGTCTAAAGAGTATTCCTAGAGCCCTACCTATGTCCAGCAATATAACAGAAAAAAAGAATTGGAGGATAGAACTTGAGTCTCAGCTATATGACCCTGAGTAAGACTCAATGTCCCCTTTATGGATCATTGCCTTGTGGTGAAGGGGCTTGTGTAACTCAGTGAAGCTATAAGCCATGCCATGCAGGGCGACCCAAGATGGAAGGGTCATAGTGGAGAGTTCTGACAAAACGTGGTCCACTAGAGGAGGGAATGGCAAACCACTCCAGCATTCTTACCATGAGAACCCCATGAACAGTATGAAAAGGCTAAAACATATGACATTGAAAGATAAGCCCCCCAGGTCGGAAAGTGTCCAATTTGCTACTGGGGAAGAGTGGAGGATAATTACTAATAGCTCCAGAAAGAATGAAGCAGATGGGTGAAAGTGGAAATGATGCTCAGTTTTAGACGTGCCTAGTATTGAAAGTAAAATCCAATGCTATAAAGAACAGTATTGCATAGGAACTTGGAATGTTAGGTACATGAATCAAGGTAAATTGGACACGGTCAAGCAGGAGATGGTAAGAGTGAACATCAACATCTTAGGAATTAGTGACCTAAAATGAATGAAAATGGGCGAATTTAATTCAGATGACCATTATATCTCCTACTGTGGGCAAGAATCCCATAGAAGAAATGGAGTAGCCCTCATAATATCAACAAAAGTGTCCAAAATGCAGTGCTTGGTTGTAATCTTGAAAACAACAGAATAATCTCAGTTCACTTCCAAGGTAAACCATTCAGTATCACAGGTAATCCAAGTGTAGGCACCAAGCATGAAAGCCAAAGAAGCTGAAGTTGACCAGTTCTATGAAGACCTACAAGATCTTCTAGAACTAACACCAAAATAATATGTCCTTTTCATCATACGGGACTGGAATGCAAAAGTAGGAAGTCAAGAGATATCTAGAATAATAGGCAAGTTAAGCCTTAGAGTACAAAATGAAGCAGGGCAAAGGCTAACAGAGTTTTACCAAGAAAACACATTGGTTATAGCAAACCCCTTTTCCAACAACACAAAAGATGACCCTACGCATGGACATCACCAGATGGTCAATACTGAAATCAGACTGATTATATTCCTTGTAGCTGAAGATGGAGAAGCTCTATACAGTCAGAAAAAAGAAGACCTGGAGCTGATTGTGGCTCAGATCACCGACTTCTTATTGCAAAATTCAAGCTTAAACTAAAGAAAGTAGGGAAAAGCACTAGGCCATTCAGGTATGACCTAAATCAAATCCCTTATGATTATACAATGGAGGTAAAGAACAGATTCAAGAGATTAGATCTAGTAAACTGAGTGCCTGAAGAGCTACAGACAGAAGTCTGTAACACTGTACAGGAGGCACTGACCAAAACCTTCCCAAAGAACAAGAAACGCAGGAAGGCAAAGTGGTGTGGAGGAGACTCTTGAGAGTCTTTGGACTATGAGGAGACCAAACCAGTCAATCTTAAAGGAAATCAACCCTGAATATTCATTGGAAGGATTGAGCTGAAGCTCTCATATTTTGGCTACCTCATGCAAAGAGCTAACTCATTGGAAAAGACCTCAATGCTGGGAAAGATTGAAGGCAAAAGGAGAAGAAGGTGACAGAGGGTGAGATGGTTGAATGGAATCACTGATTCAATGGAAATGAACTTGGGCAAACTCTGGGAGATAGTGAAGGACAGGGAGGCCTGGTGTGCTATAGTCCATGGGGTCGTAAAGAGCCAGACATGACTTAGCAACTGAACAACATCAGAGACTCAATGTTTTTGAGTCTTAAAGTTCTTGTCTATGAAACACCCTGACCCATGTGGGGCAGTGGTAAAGAATCTGCCTGTCAATGCAGGAGACTCAAGAGATTCAGGTTCAAACCCTGGGTTGGGCAGATCCACTAGAGAAGAAAATGGCAACCCACTCCAGTATTCTTGCCTGGAAAATTCCATGGACAAAGGAGCCTGGCGGGCTACAGTGCATGGGGTCACAGAGAGTCAGACATGACTGAGCGAATGAGCATACACTATGAAACACAGATTAAAATCCCCATTTTCCATGCCTTACAGAGTGGTAGGGTCCCAATGTGGAGAGATAGATGAAAAGTGCTTTGATAAACCTTGTAGATTCAATGCATTATTAGTATATCTTACGAGTTATGTCGTGGTAGGAAACTAAGCCAAGTATGGAGAACTAAGTATTCTTAAGATCCATGCCCTGATAACTCCCTGCTCAACTTGCACAAAGAACCAGCTGTGCTTCTAGGTTTTCGACGAGAACCACCATCTTTATGGAGGTACATAACACTACACTACCCCTAATACATTACAAAGATTGCCTTTTCCCACTGCTGCTACTAACCCAGAAGCAGAGGTGGTTCAGGAAAGAATCAACTTTTTCTCATTACCAGGAAACTATCTGGGGTGCTTTTACAGTACTTTTCCAGAAAATGTTTGATGCCTAAAAACTTTCTTGCAGCCTCCTTGACTATTTTGCTAATTCTCTGACAGAAACTTCATCTGCTATCTCCACTTTTTCACCTGTCGTGTGTACTGTGCAATAGAAAAACGTTCTTTCTCATCGCCTTTTGAGCCAAGAGTACCAAAATTTGGTGCCTGCATTCTTGGAACAAATTTCCTCTGAAACAAATTTTTGTAGTAAATCTCTCTTGAATCTGGCACATCCGTTTCTTTTCACACATTCGCCCTATAAATTCACATCTTTGTTTTCTCACCCATCTGACATCCTGACAGACAGTATAATTTACACAAGTGAATTAAATCTCCTCTCCCTTTCCCCTTGATGGGATGCCATCCAAGCACAGGTCCTGCACCTGCCTCTTCTCACCTGTGACACTTACGGGAGCTCCACCAGCTAATCGTATTTACCTCCTTCCAGACCCAGTTTATGCTGGAAAATCTTGAACTACAAATCAGATCAGGTGCTGATCATTTTGCAGATTATCTGAACTCAGTCTGCGCAGAACCCTTGGGAAATAGACACTTCTTGGGAGAGGAAAGGATTTGGAAAATATTAAAAGTTTAGGTAAATGTGTGTTCAGCAAATGTTAGAGGGGATCTGGTTAATTTCAGGTAGTGGCCAGGAAAATTGCTAGCAAGCATCCCAAAACTCCTAGTACCTTTGATCAGGGTTCTTCTGAGACTATGATTTAAAAATTTTTTGCCCTGACAAAATGATGAGCTGAATATCTAAACAACAATCCATAATAAGAACATGCAGAGGGACTCAACATTCCTACATTCAACAAATGAGAGAGAATGTGCAGTGGGAGTTGATTTTAGTTTCTCATTCCTCTTATTGAGGAAATGATAGCTAAGGGAATTTTTAAAGTTATTATTATTTATTTTTACCCCCCAAATTTCATTTAGAAAATTTTTAGGTCTACAAAAACAAAAAGTTTATAAAGAGTAAAATGAATTACTGTCTATTCTTCACCCAAATTTACAAACTGTCAAATTTTGCCATGTTTTCTTGATCCTTCCCTTTTATATTTCCCCAGAATGACAGTTGATTAAGTGATACCTGAACATGATCTCTGAGTTACATAAGCAACTGTATCACTAACAATGGTCGCAGAATCAAATTTTAGGAGCAAATGAACTATCTGAATTCCTGGGGGAATTGAGTTCTACAAAGAATGATCTTTAATGATCCCTTTTATATTTCCCCAGTCTTCCTCAGAATGACTGAAAATAAGTTGCAGACACCGTGATAATGCTTCACACACAAATACTTTAGGGTATTTCTCCTATCAATGATATCATTCCTATATCTATGTTATTAAACATTGATATATTTTAAAATATTTTTATGATACAATTTACATATACAGAAATATATGGATGTGTATACAGTTCAGCTGGTTTTGACAAATGTCCCTATCAAGCATAGCTCCAACAAGATAAAAGGTACTTTCATCAACCTAGAAAATTCCCTCTTGCCCTTTCCCAGTCAATCTTCTTCACCCCTAGAAGCAAATACTGATATGATTTCTATTGCCATCAATTCATTTTGCTTCTTCCAGAACTTCATATAAATGGAGTCATACAATATACATATTTTAGTTTAGCTTTTTTGCTCTCAGTATTTCTGAGTTTCATTCATGTTGAATGGTGTATCCATCATTCATTCCTTTTTATTGTTGATTAGTATTATTATCTATATAGCTCAGTTTATTATCTATCTTACTTGGACTATTTTGAGTTTTTAGGCTATTATTAACATTCTTGCTAAAGTCCGTCTAGTCAAGGCTATGGTTTTTCCTGTGGTCATGTATGGATGTGAGAGTTGGACTGTGAAGAAGGCTGAGCGCTGAAGAATTGATGCGTTTGAACTGTGGTGTTGGAGAAGACTCTTGAGGGTCCCTTGGACTGCAAGGAGATCCAATCAGTCCATTCTGAAGGAGATCAGCCCTGGGATTTCTTTGGAAGGAATGATGCTAAAGCTGAAGCTCCAGTACTTTGGACACCTCATGCGAACAGTTGACTCATTGGAAAAGACTCTGATGCTGGGAGAGACTGGGGGCAGGAGGAGAAGGGGACGACCCAGGATGAGATGGCTGGATGGCATCACTGACTTGATGGACGTGAGTCTGAGTGAGCTCCGGGAGATGGTGATGGACAGGGAGGCTTGGCATGCTGCGATTCATGGGGTCACAAAGAGTCGGACACGACTGAGCGACTGAACTAAACTGAACTCTACAAAGTTTTTATGGACATATTGATACAATATTGTCTATTACATAGCCTAGATTGAAATTGTTCCAACTGTCCCCCAAACGTCTTTTATGACTTTTTTTTTTTATTCCAGGATCAAATCAAGATCACACATTACATTTGGTTGTTCTTTCTTTTTGGTGTCCTCTAACTGAGGACAATCTTGCTTTTAAAAACTATCTCCTATGTCATTTGCAAATATCCATACTGGTCTTTGAGCATTTAGAGGGAATAATCTTAATGCTAGTTCAGTCTAGGTCTTCTCTGTGGATCTCACAGAGTCTATACAGTACTGGTTTGCTTCTTTTTTCAGATAGCTTATTCATGATTGCAGAATTCATTTAAATAAATATTTATTGAGTATCTACCAGCACCAGGCATTGTTCCAGGCACTGGGATACAGACCTACACAAAAATGTGACTATATGAGGAAAAAAAATCCTTGATGTTAAAAATCTTTAAATCCTAAAATCTACATTCTACTGAGAATGTTCTCACATTCTGCTTATGTAATTTTTCAAGTTGTTCAAAAGACCAAGGCTTCATCTGCTTCTGTAGAGGTTTTGTTTTCTGCTTTGTAAAATGCGGCCTGTTTGGTTCTTTCCTAATTAAGATGACTGCTTATTGCCCAAGAGCCTCTTTCTCTCTGTCTCTCTCTCTCTCGGCTTCTGAGTTCTTCTGAGTTCACTTTGGTAGTTATATTTTCTTCACTGGATCAGCCATCCTTTGTGCACTATGATAATGAAAGAAGTCTTTTGTACATTTTGGATATGAAAAAAGTCATTTCCATTTCAGAACTCAGCTGAAACTAACTTCTGTTCTGCAGCTTCGTGATACTTTCTGTGGAACACTATTAAATCTCTCCCAGAGGCTGTCACTTGGGGCATTACTGTTTAATCACATCATTCTAACAGTGTGTGGGCTGCATGAGGACCTAGACAATACTAAGCACAGTAAAAGCACAGGTGATGACTACTGAATGTAACTGAAAAACCCTTGGGTTGATGAGACTGAACCGACTGACTGGATACATGGCTTGCTATTTTAGTATTACAAAGGTCTTCTATTAAAATCCTACTCAAGGCTACAGTCAGTTGAGGCTTCTGTCCTATATGGAAACTGCTAACTCTAATAACAAAGGCTACTGATCCCTCTTGTGTTTTCTTAGAAAAATTTCTATCAAAACCTTCTTCTACCTCTCCTTTATGCCAATGTTTCTCAACTGGGATGGTGGTGGTGGTGCAATTTTACCTTTAGGAGACATGTGGCAATGCCTGGAGATATTTTTAGTAACATGACCAGGGGATGCCATCAGCATCTAATGGGTAGAGACCAGGATGGCACTGAACATACTACGATGCACAGGACAGTCTCCTACATCAAAAAATCATATAGTCCAAAATATCAGTAGTGCTGGGGCTGAGTATTCCTGTTTCATATGCATGGTCTAGGTCACACTACAATATATAAAAGTGCTAATACCCAGAGTGTAATGGACAGTTGATTAAGTGATACCTGAACATGATCTCTGAGTTACATAAGCAACTGTATCACTAACAATGGTCGCAGAATCAAATTTTAGGAGCAAATGAACTATCTGAATTCCTGGGGGAATTGAGTTCTACAAAGAATGATCTTTAAAGAGTGTGAATTTTTGCTTCTCTCTACAGCCTTTTTAAAGGACTTCTACCCTGCCACCTGCATTCTTTCTTCACTGTTTACCTCTTGGATACCTGTGAAGAGGCCTGGCACGGGGACCCCAGCAAAAGATGCTTTTATCGTCCCCTTCCCTTTGTTTCCTTAACCTGGCTTGACCTCATAGTCCTCACCTTGTGGATTACAAAGTACTGACTCCTTTCTTGAAGAGCCGCCATCCTCACTCTGTTAAGGGAGCTTGCTTCGGCTGCTAGGGCCATCAGCTGCCTCCAAAGCCAGTGAGCAAGTGAGGTCACGCTAGCTGTGGTGGCAGAGATTACAGCAGCTTTTTGCATTTGGCCTGGAATCCCTGGGGCATTCAATCTCCTCTCCTGTGGTGTCTTTGTGGGCCTTTCCCTAACAAATGCCTGCTTGTTCTTCCTCAAAGCTCACAGGGTGTCAGAAGCTAAGACTGAGCCCTCGTTTGCATTCCTGGCATCCACTGGCATGACCTCAGGAATCCTGCAGCTGCAGGATGAATGGTGCCATTGGATGGTTTAGCTGAGGGCTTAAGTGGAGTTGGATGGCACAGAATCCTCCCATTTAACAGCACTGTCAAATCTTCAACCAGACTCAAACTAATGCTCTTTGGAAAAATCACTTGCTTGTCTGAGTTCCCCACCTTGCAGCTCTGCGAGAGAGAGCAGTGGGGATCCGGGTTATGCCCCACAGCACCAGTATGGGGCTTGGTACACAGTGCTCAGTAGATGTTGGTTAAACAAAATGATTTAAGCCAAAGTGCCTAAGTAGTATTATACATTGGCTGGGACTCTAGAGGAGGGAAAAGAAATCTTTTTCTCCGACCCATTTTAGCTTTTCTGGCTGGAGCCCTGTTGATAAGACTGACAAAAGACAGATTAACAAGAGGAAAACAAACACATGCATCACACACACTCATGGAATACTCAGAAAGGAGTAACTCGTGGCAGATTTTGAGAAGCAAACATATGGGGAACTTAATGGGAGATAAATGCTAGTTCTAGTAAGGTCTGTTATGTGGATTCCTATGGTGCTATCTCTGGGCTGATAATGGTCTTGAGTTGTCTGTATTGATTAACTTCTGTCTTTCCTGGACATAAGGGTGGGGGGCACTTGTACAAATTTATATCCTGTTTTTAGGCAAATGGGGGAGGGCAGAGAGCTTTTCTTGTATCTGCTTCTTTTTTGTCCAAAAAAAAATTTTTTTTTAATGTGAACCACTTTTAAAGTCCTTATTGAATCTGTTACAATATTGCTTCTGTATTTCTATGTTTTGGCTGCAAGGCCTGTGAGATCTTAGCTCCCCAACCAGGGACTGAACCCTCACTTCCTGGGTTGGAAGGCGAGGTCTTAACCACTGGACTGCCAGGGAAGTCCCTGTATCTGCTTCTTCTTAATTGCTTCCTTTCAAAATAGTTCTCATGTCAAACTAGTGTATTTTGGGGTAATATATTCTGCTACCCTTTAATCCAATTTTTCTTGTCCCCTATTCCTATCCTTTTGCCCCCTTTTAATTTAAAGAGGAGAATTTTTTGAAAGAGATAATTTTCAGTAACAGCAGTAATACATGTTTCTCTATAAAGTCAAAGAAATCCCAATCTAACACCAGGCATATTGTTCCAATAAAGCCAACAGACTGATCACTTAAAAAACGTAAATCTGAGTGTGTTCAGCCCTCAAACCCAAAGTCCTTGAACAGGTCCTTCTTCTTTTTTTTTTTTTTTTAACCATTGGCCTATGTAAACCTCTAGCCTCAAAACTCATCACTTCTCCTCTATTTCTAACACTCTACTCTGAGCTCACCAAACCCCTTTCCATTCACCCTAACTCAGTTTCACCCCAGTTCCAAAGAAGGGCTAAAGGTGCTAAAGAATGATCAAAGTACTAGACAACTGTGCTCACTTCCCATGCTAGTAAGGTTACACTCAAAATCCTTCAAGCTAGGCTTCAGCAGTACTTGAATCAAGAACTTCCAGATGAACAAGGTAGATTTTGAAAAGACAGAGGAACCAGATATCAAATTGCCAACATTCTTTGGATCATAGAAAAAGCAAGGGAATTCCAGGAAAACATCTACTTCTGCTTCACTGACTGCACTAAAGCCTTTGACTGTGTGGATTATAACAAACTATGGAAAATTCTTAAGGTGATGGGAATACAAGACCACCTTACCTCTCTCCTGAGAAACCTATATGTGGGTCAAGAAGCAACAGAACCTTACATGGAACAACTGACTGGTTCAAAACTGGGAAAGGAGTTGGATATTGTTACTCTGTTTAACTTTTGTGCAGAGTACATCATGCAAAATGCCAGGCTGGATGAGTTACAAACTGGAATCAAGATTGCCAGGAGAAATATCAACAACCTTGGATGTGCAGATGATACTACTCTAATGGTAGAAAGCAAAGAGGAATTAAAGAGCCTCTTGATGAGGGGGAAAGAGGAGAGTGAAAAAGCTGGATTAAAACTCAACATTAAAAATACTAAGATCATGGCATCTGGTCCCATCACTTCATGGCAAATAGAAGGGGAGAAAGTGTAAGCAGTGACAGATTTTACTTTCTTGGGCTCCAAAATCACTGCAGATGGTGACTGCAGCCATGAAATTAGAAGACACTTGCTTCTTGGAAGGAAAGCTATGACAAACCTAGACAGCATATGAAAAAGCAGAGACACAGCTTCGCCAACAAAGGTCCATCTAGTCAAAGTTATGGTTTTTCTAATAGTCATGTACGGATGTGAGAGTTGGACCATAAAGAAGGCTGAGCACTGAAGAACTGATGCTTTCGAATTGTGGTGCTGGAGAAGACTCTTGAGAGTCCCTTGGACAGCATGGAGATCAAACCAGTCAGCCCTAAAGGAAATCAACGCTGACTATTCATTGAAAGGACTGATCCTGAAGCTGAAGCTCCAATACTTTGGCCACCTGGTGTGAAGAGCCAACTCACTGGAAAAGACCCTGATACTGGGAAAGATTGAAGGCAAAAGGAGAAGGGGTGGCAGAGGATAAGATGGTTGGATAGCATCACCAATTCAGTGGACATGAACTTGTACAAACTCCAGGAGATAGTGAGAGACAGGGAGGCTTGGTGTGCCGTAGTCCATGGGATCATAAAGAGTATTCATAAAGAATCATAAAGATCATAAAGAATATTCAACCCCTAGCCTCAAAACTCATTGTTGTTTTGCTCAGTCACTAAGTCATGTCCAACTCTTTGTGACTCCATGGACTGCAACATACCAGGCCTCCCCATCCCTCACCATCTCCCAGATGGCTCAAAACTCATCACTTCTCCTCTGCTTCTAACACTGCACTCTGAGCTCACCAAACCCCTTTTCATTCACTCAACCCACTTTGCTCTTTCTGCCACTGAGCCTTTGCATATTTTGCTTTCTGTAACATGCTTCCGGTCCTTCTTTGTGGGGCAAACTCCTAGTCAGGCTGAATTTACCTGAGGTAAATGGCCAGTGGTTCTCAAATTTTGCTGCATATTAGAATCACCTGGGGGAGCTTTTTGCGCCCTATACCAATTCAACCAGACGTGCCAGGGGTGGAAGCCAGGCATCAACAGTGTGTTAAACTGCCCAGGCGATTCCAGTGTGTAGTCAAATTGGAGAACCAGTGGTTTCCATACTTTAATGTGCACAGGTTATCACCTGGAGTCTTTATTTTCCCCTGATAAGGACCATTTTTAAAGTCTTTCTTGAATTTGTTACAATATTGCTTCTGTTTTATGGTTTTTTAATTCTCTTTTTTGGCTCTGCTGGGTCTTCAATGCTGTGTGGGCTTTTCTCGAATTTTGGCGAGTGGGGTCTACTTTCTAGTTGCAGTGCTCGAGCTTCTCATTGCGGTGGCTTCTGTTGTTGCAGAGCACAGGCTTTAGGGTGTGTGGGCTTCAGCAGTCGTGGTTCCTAGGCTCCAGAGCACAGGCTCAATAGCTGTAGGGCATGGACAGAGGAGCCTGGCAGGCTAAAGTTCATGGGGTCACAAGAGTCAGACATGACTTAGTGACTAAACCACCACCATGGGTTTAGTTCCTCTGTGACATGTTGATCCCCCCAGTCCAGGGATGGAACCCATGTCTCCTGCCACCAAGGAAGTCCCTCACCCAGGGTCTTGAGGGAGACTCTGACTCAGTATATCTGGGGTGAGACCTGAACTTCCACATTTCTTACAGGTTTCCAAGTGAAGCCCACGTTGGGAAGCTGCTGGTCTGCAGACCATCCTTTGAGTAGCGCAGGTTGAGACTTTGGTTCCTGTAGGACTGTGGTTCTCAAAGTGTGGTCTCCAGACCAACAACATCGGTATTGCTTGAAAGAGTATTAGAAATGCAAATTCTCAGGTTCTGTCCTAGACTGACTGAAGCAGAAACTCTGGGGTGAGGGCCAGCAGTCAGTGCTGGAGGGCCAGAAGCCTTCCAGGTGCTCCTATGCACACTCATCTTTGAGAATTGCTCCTCTAGGAAATATTTCTGAGACCCCAAGATTAAGCTGATTTCTCTCTTTCCAGCCTCTTTTGTTGTTTCAGATCATCTGTGCATCCCTCTGCTGTAGCACACTTTATACATACTATTTAGTTGTCTGTTTACTGGCCTCATGCCATGGAGAGAAAAGTGCAGTGTTGGACCCTTGGGGTCCCCATGACCTAGCAGCTCAGTGGTTGGCCCTAGTTAGTACTCAATAAATATTAGTTGAGTGTATTACATAAGGATAGACAGTTAAAATGCACTTTACTGTGTCACTCTTTTCAGGTAGTTTTCTCTGTGGTATAAGGAATGAGGACAAGAGACAGAACCATCAAGGTCACCTTGATGCCTGAACTCTGTTTCAAGACTGACCCTTAGAGGGCAGGGCCCAGACTTCTATGATTTCTCTCTCTAGCAAACCTACAGACGGCATAGTAACAAGTGCCTTCCTGTGAGGAGGCTGAGTCTAGCAATAATAAAAATTGGGGAAGGTGGTGGTGGGGGGGTAGTTGTCGGATAGATTATCTGCCCTATGTGCAGTAGTTTCTTCCCTTTTATCCTGCAACATGATGAAAAGAGCATGATTCCTATTCCTCTCACATTCTAGTCTCTGAGGTTTTCTCCTTTATCTGATGGGGTCATCTCCCTGATGGTTCTCTCAACAGGAACATCTCCATTTCTGCCAGGGAACAGAGATGGGGGTGTGTCCATTGCTAGGGATCATAAACATCATTTTTTAGCAGTAAGATAGAGGGAGAGAGACTTTTGCCATCCCTCAGACACGGCTACCAGCAGGTTTCAGGGAGTATCCCTAGCAAATTCATTTTCGTTGGTATAATTCTATTGGAAGATGTAAAATTGCTTCTAATCTACCAGGAGAGGCACAGCAGACAGCCATAATTCTCCTCCCTGGAATCACAGAATCCCAAGGCAAATGCCTCCTGCTGCTGCTGCTGCTGCTAAGTTGCTTCAGTCGTGTTCAACTCTGTGTGACCCCATAGACAGCAGCCCACCAGGCTTCCCCACCCCTGGGATTCTCCAGGCAAGAACACTGGACTGGGTTGCCATTTCCTTCTCCAATGCATGAAAGTAAAAAGTGGAAGTGAAGTCACTCAGTCGTGTCTGACTCTCAGCGACCCCATGGACTGCAGCCTACCAGGCTCCTCTGTCCATGGATTTTCCAGGCAAGAGTACTGGAGTGGGGTACCATTGCCTTCTCCAAGGCAAATGCCTAGACCAACAAATTCAGAATCTCTAAGACCAGGGCCTGGAAATCTGCATTTTAAAATGCCCCAGGTGACTTTAATGTGCAACCTGAGAACTACTGGCTTAGTGTTAAGGTCAGGTAGGGGCTTAGAAATCATCTGACCCATTGCCATACACGTGAACAGGAGTTCTCTACACAGAACAACACATCCCAGTACAGAGTGGAAAAATGCAAGTTGCAGAATAGATGTGCAGAAAGAGACAAATTCTAAAATGCACCCCCAATATTATATCTCTTTTTTTGTATAGGTAAAGGAAATGTCTGCAAGTGGATGAGAAGAGAGTGTCTTAATTTCTTCCAGGTGTTTTCTCCGAGGGTGGAGAAAGTGCTAAGGAGGAAGGATAAAAGGACAGAAGGGGTGTCCATCTCATGTCCTGCTGCACTTCATTTCTATTTGAAAAACAGGTCTTGAAACAAACATTAAAAACGTTACCAATTTTCTCTCTTGGCTAGAAGGTGTGTACATAATTATACTTCTTTTTTACTTTTCTATTTTTAAAAAATATTCTCAAGGCAAAAATGATACGTAATTAAAGAACTAGCACCTGAGAACTAAGAGGCCCTGAGGCATTAAGTGACATGATAACCATGTCAGGGGCAGAGCCTGGGCCTCAGAACTCCACCCAAGGGATCTGCCACTGACCTCTGCAGAGTCACAGATGGTGCTGAGGGAAGGTCCATCTCAGCGCGCCCTGTCAGCACCCCCTACAGCCTCCCTCATGCAGCAGGGGCGGCTGTAGGCTGCTTTCTCCGTCTTGGTCCTTGTCCATCGTGGGGTGGGGGGTAGGGGAATGGGGCAGTGCGGCAGTGTGTTCAGAGTCCCAGCCTGGTGCATCCTTCTGGACAGCTCAGCTCACAGGTACCGCGGCATGACCCAGGCAGGCTGCTGCAGAGCCCTCACTCAGGTGGGCGTTCCCAGGCGGGAACCCCGCAAGGAAGGCAATGGCTTATCTCCACGCTGAAAGGCCCCCTCTGAAGGTAGCAATTCAGACACAAAGCTGGATGAATGTGCTTCGCTGCAGAGCCTGCAGCTGGATTATTGACTGAGTCTGAGAAAGGCGCTGAAATTGGGAGACTCAAGAGATCTGCTCTTTTGATTTGAGCTCTTCCAAGATTATGCAGACTCTTGATGACTCTGGTCCAAAGCAAAAACCTCTGTGTGATCTTAAGCTAGAATTTGAGGGAGTCAGATGCTTAAATAATTTTCTCTTGATTAGAAGCAAGCACACGGTAGCAGTGCTGGTCTTCCTCCCCTCCCATGGCTGATGTAGCTGGCTCACCTGTCACTGAGCTGTTTGAATAAGCTGGGTTTTCCTCTTTCCTAGCAAGCTCGGGGGTAAAAGCCAGCCAGTGCTTGAGAACAGTTGAGGGGCCCTGTTCATGGAACAGGAACAGGAGCACAGTCGCGATTATGCCAGGCAATCAGGGGCTTTAATGGGTGAATGGCTGTCAAACCCGGGCGGTATTTGATAACCTCTAAGGCTGCTTATTGTGAGTGGAAACCACAAGGTGAAAAAAGAGACAGGGATGGATAAGCGTGTGTTTCTCTCCCCTCCTTGCCTTTGAAGAGTTTGACAGTACTGCCCGGTAGTCCTTGGGGAGGGTTCTCCTGGGGACCTAGCAGGATTCTGGTTTGAGGACAGAGGCACATGATTAAGGAAGAAAAGAGCAGCAATTGGGGGCAGGGCTGCATATTTAATGCAGGAATTCAAAGCACAGAAGTTCAGTACCAAAGCTCCATTTTCCAATACCCCCAGAGGAGGGGCTGTAGACACTGAGACAGGATCCTCACTGAGGGTCTCCAAACAGGCAATAGGGAAGAGGATGCATCTGCCTCCCTTTTAAATGAGTCTCTCTCAGGGTTTTGCCAGCTCCAAAAATTGAGTTCAAGTGGTGTTCTAGGCACCAGAGTGTTTTATTGATGGATTGCAGTAGGAGGAATTTTCCTTAAGGTCTGGAAACAAGAGGATGTTGGATCTCTAATGCAGGGACCTCAGATAGAGCTCCACTGATTTGCCAATCCCACGTGAATAGCTGTGGCTGGCTGGAACATTCAGTTGGAAATGGTTTTAAGGCCAGGCTCTGTGGAGAAACTGTGCTTGATTGATTAGTGATGTCTGTTGTGGGTGTGGAATAGGGCAGTGCATGAGCTTCCTACACGCCATCTCTGCTTTGCAACGTTTTTCCTTCTGTAGGGGCATGACCACCACTGACATTAACATAATAATCTCCATGTAATTATCTTTTTTTAGATTCTTCTCCTAAGTAGCTCTCCATCTAAAAGGGAAGTCAGGAATGGCATTTTTTTCTAGGTCCTTTAGGTCCTAAGGAATTGGCCAGTGTATGATTCACACGGCACTGAAATGCGGCTCCATTAGCTTTGCCTCTGTTACCAAAAGGCCTGCAGATCTTACGTCAGGAAGAACACACTTCTGTTGGTAGGTTCAGCCTCTAAAAATTAAACAGACCTCTATACTTCGCTCATCTTCCCTGAAGTAAGCGACCAGAAATTTGCAATTATATGGCTAAAATAAATGTTCAGTGACTAAGTCTCCTTTCAAGAGTCTACTGTAGGCAGTTTTGAGCACAAGTTCAATTATACAATGTATCCTTGGGCTTCTCAAGCACTAATAATGATTATGGTGAAATAAATAAGGAAGAGTACTGGAATAGAACTCTGATACCAATGTCTTGCTGGTGGGAGGAAGGAAAAGCCCAGAAAGGAGGACTCAGTATATGAATCCAGACAGAGCTGAGTGAAAGGACAGGCTATGGAGAGAAGAGAGAGAAAAGTATGTGAGAGGGACTCAAATCCTTACTGCAGACACTCCCAGCTTGACAAAAATGGGAGATACTCAAGTTAGTCATTACAATCTGTAGGAGGCCAAATATTGACCCCTCCCCAAGACATCCAGTTCCTAACCCCTGGTCCTTTACATGGTAAAAAGAGACTCTGCAAGTATGATTAAGTTTCTTGAGATTGTAAAATTATCCTGGATTATCTCAATGGAACCATTATAATCACAAGATTCCTAATAAGAGGGAGACAGGAAGACCACAGTCAATGAAGGAGACGTGAGAATGGAAACAGAGGTCAGAGTGACCTGTGAGATAAAGAACATGGGGCTTCTAGGAGCTGGAAAAGGTAAGAATTGGCTCTTCCCTAGCATCTCCAGAAGGAACACAGTCCTGCAGACCCATTTTAGACTTTTGACCTCTAGAACTAGAAGAGAATAAATGGGTGTTGCTTTAAACCACTAAACTTGTGGCAATTCGTTACAGCAGAAATAGAAAACTGTTAGCACCAAACAGGAGCCATGACAGGCTTCAGGGGGCCAAGGTAGGCCTAAGTCTCCTTTACAGAGGGGCTGAGTTATTGCCAAGGAGGAGCTGAGATCATCCTCCACCGGCACCAGGACTCGACCAATCAGTATACTCCCTGTAGCCTGGTCCAAGCTTATCAGGACAAGGACGAAACCCCACCCCCCCGCCCCGAGAAAGCCCGCATGCGCAAAAATCTAGCCAATTAGTAGATGCTAAGGAACCCTTGCAACCAATCTGCCCCTGTCAACTCCCTGTCTTTGTCTTAACCCTATAAATACTGCTGTGATTCAGGGCTCGGGGACCTTGTTCCACTCCACTGCATTGGATGAAACTTGGGTCCTGGCTCGAGCTAGCAATAAATTCCCTTTTTGCGTTTGCATTGCTGTGGATGTCTTGTTCTCTCAGTTCTGGGGATTGGGACCTTGGGCATAACAGAAACTAAGACAGAAAGTCTGGCTGACTTATGAATTGTCTCCTCTATTCCCACAGCCTTTAGACTTCTATTAGCATTACTCCCAGAAATGCCTGTTCTTAGAAAACAAGGCCCCATCTTGTATTGTTTAGAATGAGTTTTAATCACACATTTCAGTCAACCTCAGCAGTGTTTGTCTAATGGCCAATCTTGTCTGTGTTAAAGGAATTCCAAGCATAAAGACCCCCTCTTCATGGAAGGCTGCCAGCATAGCACCAAAGGAATATCTATCTCATGGACGAGAACAATCTTTAAGGTGGGACATTCTTAAAATCCCAGTCTGTGACCTATGTTTGCCATGACAGGGATCATAAGACCCACGATTTTAAGTAGCTTTTGTTGCGCTGTGTCAGTCACGCAGCTCTGTGACATATCTTTGTATTACTCTTCCATCTATCACACTGAGGAAAAGAATTACTTCAGTTCAGCGTCTGGACTAAGAGCATTTGTATCTTTACAAGCTGGTTAAGGTAAAACCCATTGAGAGAATTAATCTCTATGAGCCCAGGACCGGGGCCTGTCTTCAATCATCAGTGAGTTCCAGCAACTAGCAAAGCACTTGGCACAGAGTAGGCATTCAAGCAGTAGAATGAATAAATGAATGAACTAAAAAGTACATAAATTTTTGATGGTGGCCCTTCACTATGTGAATTTCCTTAAGGAAAATGACATATGAAGAAAAAGCCAGAGATTACTGCTGATTTTTACAAGAAATAAAGTGGTCTTTAAATGGAAGAAATGCATGTGAGCCTTCGTATTACTATAGGAGATATGTTTTTTCCTTTATCTTTGTCTTTTTTTGTTTTTAAGTTATGCATGTTGAATATGATTTACATGTATAGTCAGGAAAAAAGCTGTTTTTTTTTTTTTTTTTTTAAGTAGATACTTAGGGAATATAGTTGTTTGGCTAGAGCTGGATGACTTTCCTTGGCAATGGATTTAGCTGTGAGAGGGAGGCATTAAACTCATGAATATAGTTGATTACTGATCCCTGGTTTTCTTACAGAAAAGTGAGACATGGAAACAGCCAGGACGTATGGTTTAGTGTTATGGTTAGAAGCAATGGCTGGAGTCAGACCTTGAGTCTGTCCCTTCCTAGTTGTTTGACTATAAACAAGTTACCCAGCTTCTCTCAGCTATGACGTTCCCATCTATAAAATGGGTTAAACATCCCTAGAGGACAGAGGTTAAGTGAGATACATGTTTTAAAGCATTTGGCCCCATGCATGGCACATTGTAAGTACTCAATAGATGTCAGCTCTTATTACTTTTATTACAACAAATTGAACATTCTTGGTCCTGATGCTGACATTTCCTGCTGATATGCAGACTGGTTTTTCAGTGCACATAAATGGAGGGCACTGGGAATTCCTGGTTTTCTTCTCTAGCAATAATTAGAAATGACAGTGATTAGGTGGTTAGAGGACACAATTAACCTCTGACTCAGCCTCTTCTCTGTGAGAGAAGGGGATGGAATTTGAAAAAAGGAGTTAACACTCTTCCTTACTCTAAGATGTTATAAGATATATTTTTCATTGGAAACCTTCTTTTGAAAGATAATGACTTTTATAATATTCAATTAAAAAGGTGAACTACAATCTGTTTCCTCCTACAATCTATTGTCCCAGGTGAATCTGCAAATATAAGAAGAAAGATCCTGGTATCTGGCCAATTGCCTTTGGCTCTCATGTACAATGCGAGAGGTACAATCTAATTTTTGGTTCTGTTGCTGCTTGAGAAAATGCAATTGTATTTTTCTTGGAAACGGAAGGGAAGACTGGCATGCTGCAGTCCGAGGGGTCACAAGGAGTCGGCCACGACTGAGCCGCTGAACTGAACTGGAAATGGACTAGAAGATGAGGAGGGCTTATGTATTGGGAATTCCCTGGTGTCTCAGTGGTAAGGAATTCGCCTGCCAATGCAAGAGACACAGGTTCGATCTTATCCGGAAAGATCCATATGTCATGGAGCAACTAAGTCCATGCACCGCAACTATTGAACCTGTGCTCTAGAGCCTGAAAGCCGTGACTGCTGCAGCCCACATACCAGTGCTCCACAAGAGAAGCCACTGCAATGAGAAGCCTGAACTCTGCAACTAGAGAGCAGCCCCAACTCGCCACAACTGGAGAAGAGCCTGCACAGCAACGAAGACCCAGCACATCCAAAAATAAAAAAAAGAAACTCACGTATTGTTACAGTGAGAGCTAACCATTTCAAGGTGAACCATGGCTAACCTTGTGATGGAGAAATTTAAGACTATACCTGACTAAAATGGGTAGGAAATTTTTGTTTTATAGATGACTGTTACATGGCTGCCCAGGGCTACCAATTATGGTGCCACCTCATCTAACTTCTCACTCTGTCCCTTTCCTCCTCATCAAAACTTACCTGCCCTAAGTTTCGTCTCCCCCAGGGTTTTGCTTCTAGTTGCTATGGTAACAGCTAGCTAACCCAAGCTTAATGTGCCCTTCCTGCCTTCTCAAGCAACGGAGACTTCTGGAGACATCTCTTCCTGGAATTGAGATGACATTAAGGGAGGATCTCAAACTAAAAGACTACAAGTAGCCTGTGATACTTCTCAAATGACAACATGGAAGCAGTCTTCCTTCCTACCTACGTGTACAGCCAACCTGGTACCTTGTTATTCTTGTTCTTCCCTTTTGCTAAGCAGCTATGTCCTATCGGCTGTGATAACAGTGACACGCTGGCTGTGATCTGTCCTATAGAGGATACCAAGTGCTGGGACTGCATAGGTGAGAGTCGAATCCAATTAGCCAGTACCTTTTCCTGGACTCTCAATAAGGCAGGGTGGAATGACACTGGAGTTAAAACAAAAACAAAACAACTTCGGGCAATTTCTCATCTTGTGTCTGATTGGCTTCTTCTACACCCAAGGGAAGTATTGTCAAACCAGCAATCCCCCAGAGCCCTGCTGTCTTGGAGATGCTAAATTTCAAAGGGGAAAACAGCCCTGGGTTGAGGAGGAAGAATGCTCTGGATGTGGAATGATTATAAAGTGGAGTAACCTTTGGAAAAATACTGCAACATCTCAATAGTCTTATATGCTAGTATTCTAAGATTTCCCATCTCAGGTGCTCAGGTTTCCAACCTCTATCTCCTTCTCCCCAGCTGCATCTGCTAGCATGTTAGTGAACCAAAGAGGGTGAATGACTCACATTTAATGTTGCTCATCCCTAGAGGTACTTGAATTTTGACATGCCAATAGGAAGGCAGTTTAAAATACAGCAGAATTTAAGTGTAGAAGTGGGAAGGGATGGGAGGAATTGAAAATGCAGTTGATTCTATAGTCCAATAATGGAGAATGAATCCCATCTGTACTTCTGCCTTTGGGCAAGACACTTAACCTCTTTAAACTTTCATTTTCTTACCCATATTAGGAGATCATAATTATTCCTTTCTCATAGAGGATGTTCAAAAGCTTAAATTATATTATCCATATAAAGTGTTAAGGGATCAAATAAATGCCTAATAAATGATGCTTCTTGCTATAAATACAGCTATAAGGAAAGGAAATTAAGACTAGTTGTGGAATAATATGCATTATTTATTTATTCAACAAATGCTTACTGAGTACCTGTCAAACATTTCCATACCCTGTTCTAAGCGCTGGGCTGGGAAAACAGCTATGAACCAGATGGACCAACTCTCTGCCATTACTGAGCCCACATACTAGTGGGGGAAGGCAGAGAGTAAACAAATGCATGTATAATCTAAGTTCAGCTCAGTCGCTCAGTCGTGTCCAACTCTTTGCGACCCCATCAATCGCAGCACGCCAGGCCTCCCTGTCCATCACCAATTCCCAGAGTTCACTCACACTCACATCCGTTGAGTCAGTGATGCCATTCAGCCATCTCATTCTCTGTCGTCCCCTTCTAAGTCCCCAATCTAAGTTCAGGTACTAATAGATCCCATGAGGGAAATGAAGCAAGGTAAGGAGATAAAGTCATACAGAGAGGGACTATTTTAGACAGGATGGTCAGGGCAGATCTCTCTGAAGAGGAGACATATGCAGAGAGCTTTATGTGAAACAGGGAGTGAGTCAGGTAAGGCTCTGTTGGAAAGAATCAGCAAATCAGTTATGTTTTGTTGGAATATTTGTTTGGGGGGGAAATTTCCTGTTATCTCTAGAATTGTATCAATAGATGGAAATTTACTTGGCTATGGGATAACACTGATCTTGAATCTGAGATTAGGGCTAGATGAAAGAAGGAAGCCAACTGAATTTGCTGTACTCACTGCTTTAACAAGGTTGATTTTGTTCTCCAACTACTTAATTACTCTTTCTTCTTCATAATAGCCTATGTTTTGATTATTACTCTCTAGGAGAGTTGGACTGTGAAGAAAGTTGAGTGCCGAAGAATTGATGCTTTTGAACTGTGGTGTTGGAGAAGTCTCTTGAGAGTCCCTTGGACTGCAAGGAGATCCAACCAGTCCATTCTAAAGGAGATGGGTCCTGGGTGTTCTTTGGAAGGACTGATGCTAAAGCTGAAACTCCAGTACTTTGGCCACCTCATGCGAAGAGTTGACTCATTGGAAAAGACTCTGATGCTGGGAGGGATTGGGGGCAGAAGGAGAAGGGGATGACAGAGGATGAGATGGCTGGATGGCATCACTGACTCGATGGACACGAGTTTGAGTGAACTCCGGGAGTTGGTGATGGACAGGGAGGCCTGGTGTGCTGCAAATCATGGGGTTGCAAACAGTCGGACACGACTGAGTGACTGAACTGGACTGAACTGAATGTGGACACTGAACCTTTTGAATTTTTAGCAACTTGCCCCCCAGTAGTAAGGGACTGAAATGGAATTTCAACAGATGCTGCTAGTTCCAGATAGGTTCTCCTCCCAATAGTACCAGGGCACAGCAAAACTCTCCCCTGAATGCCCTGGAAAGCAGCAGAACCCTCCAGCCCTTATAAAGACTTTACAAGCCATTAGCTCTCATATGGTCACTGAGAATATATCCAAAAGGCCTAAGCCAAAAAATCTTCACTCAGCACAAGCATAGATCACAGCAGGACTTGAGCCATTTTAAAAAAGAGTATGGATCCTTCTTGAAAGCAGAGAATGGCCCATTTCTAGATTCACCCAGGGAAGAACCAGAATGGAGGCAATCTATTGCTACAAGATGACATCCTGTTGCTACCTTCTGGTGCCAGAGTTCGTGGGCTCAAAGAATTTCACAGAAGAACAGCTGTTTTACTCTGTGGGGAGTTTTCAGAGGAGTCAGTGTTTTTTGAATGTGCAATTAAGTGGCAGGTTGCCAATATACAGGTCTTTGGTCACTTGCAGTAGGCATAACTATAAAGCATATCATCTTTCTGTTGTATAAATGAACGTACCAGGAAGTAATTGTAAAAAAGAAGGTTGACCCTTGGGAAAGTTTTCACTTATTTAAGATGCTGCCTTTCCCCTGGTGGCTCAGACGGTAAAGCATCTGCCTATAATGCAGGAGACCCTGGTTCAATCCCTGGGTCGGGAAGATCTCCTGTAGAAGGAAATGGCAACCCACTCTAGTGTTCTTGTCTGGAAAATTGCATCGATGGAGGAGCCGTGTAGGCTACAGTCCATGGGGTTGCAAAGAGTCGGCCACGACTGAGCAACTTCACTCACTTTGCTTAAAATATTATACCTACCATTTAATTTTGTCTATTAAATCTACAAGGGAGGTGAGTTTATCCCCTTTATGAAGCTGGGAAGTCTGATCCTTGGAAATATTTGTGGAGTTACCTAATTTTAGCCATTTAGCAAGCTTAGATGTGAGCTCATATCTGTCTAGATTTGTCAAAGTCTGTGCTCTTTCAACTAAAGCATCTATCTCTTTTGAAATTTACCTTCAGAATTGGTGGCATATTCTTTCAAATAACCCCACTGGTGTTAGACCATTGCTCAAAGTACATTTAATTTTGGAGAGTAAAGTTCATTTGAAATCAAGACTGAGTGGATGACCACATTGCATGATGTCATTTTTGTTATTTAGACTAAACAAGAGAGAAGGACAAGATGACTTCATCTTTGCTTTCCTCTGTCACATATATTGTGTTTCACACAATCAGTGTATTTTTTATTTAAAATTATTTGTTGAAGTACAAGACACTGACCTATCCTCTGTCATCTGTGAAAGTGAAAGTTGTTCAGTCGAGTCCAGCTCTTTGTGACCACATGGTCAATACCGTCCATGGGAATTGTCCAGGCCAGAATACTGGAGTGGGTAGCTTTCCCTTCTCCAGGGGATCTTCCCCACCCAGGGCTCAAACCTGGGTCTCCTGCATTGCAGGCAGATTCTTTAGCAGCTGAGCCACCAGGGAAGCCCTCTGTCATCTGTGCCAAGCATTAACCTGTTGATCACATGTTCTGCTAGAGAGAAGAACCCTGAAAGAATATGATATAGGACAGGCAATTTCTGATGGTAGGATTAAGAAGCAGAAAGGTCAGAGCTCAGTAGATTAGTTCCAGGAAGGGAGGTGAGGAGACTTGGGAAGGATGAAGAAGCTAGGCAGAGGAGATGGAGAGGCTGTGGGAGGATGGTGGAGTTAGACCGAGGGTTGAGGTGGCAGTGTAAGAGCAATGAAGACTTGTGTATAGATCAGCCCCCAAAATAGGGCTGGAGGGGAGAGCCTAGAAGGAACAGGGAATCATGCTTTCACAGGCTTAAGAGAGAAAAGCACTCTGGGAGTGAAATATTATACAATGTTACATAAAATTATACATCCACGAACCACTCAATGTCTTGGAAGAGGTCATGGTAACCTCATTTGCCTCAGGGAGAGCTAAGTATTTTTCTCACTTGATTCACCATAGAATTAACTCCAGCTAAAATACAAATCCCTCTGTTTTTTTCTGAGAACCTTAATAATCTCTGTGCCTCAAATGTAGTTGTGGCCATTGTGGCGTGATGATCTATCTTTCACCTCAATTCATCACCAATAACCAGTAAGGGGAAGGTAGTGAATAAATGTTTGAATATGTTTTAATATATCCAGGTTAGGGAGGCTTCCTTTTCCAGTTATATGTTTAGTGAGAGTAAACAACTATGTGTTAAATCATGGAATTCTAAAAACATGCATATAGAGGTATGTCATTTTACCTTAAGTAGGGGATAATTCTCGGAAGTAGAACTTGAGTAACATAGCCACCCTCATTTGTGCATCTATAAAAAGCAGCTCCAATTTTAGTGAGGCACCTAGAATACGTTATAAAATGTCTGGATATAATTAATTCAAAATACTCTGTCATTAAATCATGTAATGATGCTTTGTGAGCACACATAAGCTTAATTGGGAGTAATGAAACTGAGGAGATTGAGATCCAGAGTGCCATAAATAAAATAACCGTTAGTAGCTCCTACAGTATAAATTTAGATCATCAAGTAATCTTGCAAATGTCTTAAGGTTTGTTCTGGTTGACAGTCTCTCTCTCCTGTACGAAGACAACAGAAAAATTAAAATAAGTCTCATAATTGGAAGATCTGAAGAGTTTCAGCCCTGTTATTAGCAAGTAGAAGAATTGTATGTCAGCTGACCCAACAGTTAACAAATGTCTTTCGAGACAGCACACAGAGGACCCTTCAGGGTGAGACATTATACTTTAGGGAAAAGAAGTTTTCAGGTTCAAGGACAACATGTTTGATCTCAATAATTTCATTTTCCTCATCTATAGGATGGACAGAGTTTATTGAGGATGAAATAAAAAAGATCAGGGAGTGTCTTGAAACAGTGCTTGGCACATAGAAAATATTCAATAAATGTATTGGTTTTCCCATGCCCCCAGCATGGAGTGTCCTACACAGTGTAAGAACACACATAACTGCTGACGTGACTGAAGTGTGCTCTTGAGATGGGCTTCCTAAGAGGCAGCCTGAATTTTCTGGTTAGACCCTGAAGAAACAAGTGGAACTCAAATCAGATTTAAGACACAATCAGGCTAATGGCAAGAAAGCCACTGGAGAAACATCACAGTGCGAGAGTGACAGGAGTCAGCTCCTGTACTTCCATGATGGGATCACAAAGCTGAGGGAAGAAAAGCAGATACGTGTCATTCATTCTGCCAGTTATCTTCTGGCTCCTGTTGTCGTTACTAAGGAACCACAGGCATCTGTCCTTTCTACCCTGACGGGTCCTAGGATTCCTGAATTCAGTGTTTGTGCAGCCACTCATGGTCAGTTAGTAGTGGTACCTGTGAAAAGCCTATCTGCTATTCCAGCTATTCCAGAATGCGCAGCACACTACCCAACTGACTCTATCAGTTGAACCTGAAAAGGAGAACAGCTCCTATTCTTCTGTATCCTTTCTTAATCCCTCTTAAAGCAAGAGGGAAGGGCTCTGTTTCTTTCTCTTTGTAGACTGACTTTTTAGCCTGGAGGTGATTCCTTATATCTGATATTTGGATATCGCTTCAGAGTTTATATAATATTTTAAAATGCACTAACCCTGATAATGACCAAGTACAATGATAAGTACATTACACTGTATTACTCTCAGTGTATACAGGAGAAAACCAAGGCTTGGAGAGGTTAATGAATTTATCTAAGATGACAAAATATGTAAGTGGTATATTTAACACTGGGATATCCAACTCCAAAATCTGGTAATTATTTAGAGACAATGTTACCACTAATATCAGAGAGAAGACTATAGATGATCATGGCACATGAATTCTTCAAAGAGAGGATAAGATTTGGAATTGAAAAGACACAGCAGGATGCTGGCTAGGCAAGGTACCATGAGCAGTGGCATGGAAGTTCAACTTGGCTGGCACGGCTAGTATGGGAGGTCATATAGGGATGCTGAGGAGAGTTAGGAGGTGAGTGGACAGGGAGGCTATATTCCCCAGGGAAAGCTTTGAATGCAAGGCCAAGCATGCTGCATCACTCTGATTACTGAGCTATCACCTCTGACTTTATGTAAATCCATTTGGAATCTATTTATATTTTCAGTTTGGCAAATATGGTCGCCATTCTAAATTTCCTTGCCTTGATCCTGAAATAATATCTTTTAAGAAAGGCAGAAAGGAGAAATCTGATGGTCTTTAGTTGGCAAACATGTCACATCTGTCTGTATCTTTTCCCTAGAGACTTTTTAAGTTGCTGTATCTTGGGGCTATTGTTCTTTTTGGAAAATCAGAATACTGGGTAAAACTTAATATACAAAAATCAATAAGGTTCAAGTATACAAATCTCAGCAAGTTAAATTTTATAAGGGAAGAAAAGATCTCTTTCAAAATATCAAAAAAGGAAAAGAACCCAAATCCATTAGTGAGCTAAAAACTAGGTGTAAATAAGAAATGTGTAAGATTTACATGAACATTTTTAAATGTTCAAGAAGGACACAAAATATGACTTGAATGAATGAAAATAAATATATACCTTGGTTTTGCACAGATTCATCATAAATCTATCAATTTGCTTTAGGTTAACATATACATTTAATGTAATTCATGATCAAAATACTCTCAGGATTTCTTTTAAGATAGATAAGCTGATGCTAAGTTCATCTGTAAAAACTCAAAAGCAATAGTCACCAGGATAAACTATGAAATAGAAGAGTAATGAATTAGCCCCAGTTCTATAAGATGTACATTATAAAGACAGTAATTAAAATAGAATAATTAATGGGCTAATATATAGTCTGGAAATAGATCCCCAATATACATTTAGTATATGATAACTGTGGCATTGGTTATCAGTGGAAAGAGATTGCTCAGTAAACATTAAAAAGTACAAAAAGAAATCAGAAGTACTAGAAGAATGCTGAACATCACTATTAGGAAAATGCAAATCAAAACTACAGAGAGGTATCACCTCACACCAGTCAGGATGGCCATCACTAAAACTCGACAAATAACAAATTCTGGAGAGATATGGAGAAAAGGAAAACCTCACATACTACTGGTTGGGAATGTAATTTGGTGCAGCTATTGTGGAAAACTGCATGGAGGTTCCTCAGAAAGCTAAAAACAGAATTACCATATGATCCAGAAATCCCACTCATGGGCATATATCCAGACAAAACTCGAATCTAAAAAGATACCTACATTCCTATTCTTAGCAGCACTATTCACAATAGCTAAGGCATGGAAACAACCTAACTTGTTCACTGACAGATGAATGGATAAAGAAGACATGGTATACACACACACACACATATATATGTATGTATATATATATATATATATATACACACACATACACACACACACATATAAGTACACAAACACACACACACACAATGGAATACTACTTACTCAGTTATAAAAAAGAATGAAATAATGTCATCTGTAGCAACATGGGTGCAACTAGAGACTATCACACTAAGTGAAGTAAGTCAGACAAAGACAGATACCATATAATATCATTTATATGTAGAATCTAAAACAGGACACAAATGAGCCTCTCTGTGAAACAGAAACAGAATCACGGACATAGCAAACAGACTTGTGGATGCCGGGGCAAGATGATTGGCAGAGGGATGAGGTGGCAGACTGGGGATGGCAGAAGCACGCTATATATAGAATGAATAAGCAACAAGGTCCTACTGTAGAGCACAGAGAACTGTATTAAGTATCTTATAATAAACCATAATGGAAAAGAATATTTAAAAAAGAATGCATATGTATGTATAACTGAATCACTTCGCTGTACAGCAGAAAGTAACGCATCAGGTAAATCAATACTTCAACAAAAAAATAAAAGTACTAGAAGAAAAAAGTATATATATATATATACCCAAAATACATATAAAATTTATAAAATATAGTCTCCATATAAATTATTATATATAATACATATTAGTATATATAGTAAATATATAATATCAAGTATTTATATATATATAAAAGTAAGTATATATACTTGCAGAGAGGAGTAGGCTTTGTTAGGTATGAAACAAAAATCCAGAAATCATAAAAGCTATCAATATATATATTGAAATAAATCTTAATCCACAAGAAAGAAAGAGCACCATAATACTAAATGACCATCTAAGAAAAAGTATTTGTATCATATCCCAGATACATTTTCCTAATTTATTAAGTCAGCATGAGAATACACTAAAAATTCGACAGAAAAACTGGAAAAGATGAAGAAACAGTTCATTAGGAAAATAGTTGTTAAATATTTAGAAAGATGTCCAATCTCACTGATCATGAAAGAAAGGCAAGTCAAAACTACAGTGATATTTCATTTTCCCCCATGAGAAGGGCAATGATATTGTCTGTTAGTGCACTGCATGAATGAAGCTATGAAGAGTCATCCACATCAGGTATCAGTGGTGGGACAGGGACCGGTACAATCCTGCAAACAATAATTGCAATATCTTTCAAAACTATAAATGCATGTTCCCTTTATCTTAGAAATTCCACTTCTAAAAATGTGTCCCACAGGTATACTAGCACATACATACAGAGTATGTAGGAACATATTCATTCCATGATAGTTTATAAAAGAGATTGAAACAACCTATGTGTCTGTCAGTATCTGTTGTTGTTCAGTTGCTCAGTTGTGTCTGACTCTTTGCGACCCCATGGACTGCAGCATGCCAGCCTTCCCTGTCCTTCACCATCTCCTGGAGTATGCTGAAACTCATGTCCATTGGGTTGATGATGTCATCCAACCATCTCATCCTCTGCCATCCCCTTCTCCTCCTGCCTTCAATCTTTCCCAGCATCAGGGTCCTTTCCAGTGAGTTGGCTGTTCGCATCAGGTGGCCAAAATATTGGAACTTCAGTTTCAGAATCAGTCCTTGCAATGAATATTCAGGGTTGATTTCCTTTAGGATTGACTGGTTTGATTTCCTTGCAGTCCAAGGGACTCTCAAGAGTCTTCCCAGCACCACAGTTCAGAAGCATCAATTCTTTCTGTCACTCACTATGGTGCTGGTCAATTAAACTTGGTGGATGCATATAATGAAATACTATGCAGCCATTAAAATTTAAAGTAATGAGTTTTAAATATTAGCTCTCCTTTGACCACTGCACAACTTCAAGGTCTTGTTTCTTTTTTGGCAAAATCTCAAAAAGTTATCAGGAAGATGGGAGGCACTATGAGTGGTAACATCTCTCTTCAGTTAAATTCATTATAATAAAGAATAACTCATAGAATTCATTAAATTTTAGACAGGCAGAGTACATAGACTGTGCTTGCCCTTTACTGGACATCCCTGTGAGTGAAAAGGAGAGAATGGAAAAGATGTATGTTGTAGTCAGGAATGTTCCTGTGTTCCTGGAAAACCCCTAAGGAGACATAAATGGAAAATCCCCAGGTCCAGTTGTATAAGAGGTTGTATAACTGGCAACACAGACAGATCAAGAGAGATGGCCTCAATATGTCAGAGCAAAATGTCAGGACCAGGACTCCAGAAGTCAGGTCTAGGAGCCATGGCTTGCTGGAAACACAGTGCCTGGCCTTCCTGTTGGCCTATGATATTTTCAGGTGCTGATGTGGATGGGAGGATGGGCAAGGGGTAAATGTCTGAGCGCCCTTTGCAGAGAGCATCTCAGCCTTGGGTGATTCCTCACCCCGCACCAGCTGTCCACCATCCCCATGCTGGCAGCACTCCTGTGAAGAGCAGGAGGACACTGTGGACTGACATCTATGCAGACATATCCCCCAATCACCCCAGTGGGTCTCAGTCTCAACCCTGCTTCCTCCTTACCAGGGGGATCACTTGGGTTGCTAATGAAAACTAACCAGTGCCTAGGTTCCCCTTCAATCTTTTAGATTGAAGGCAAACGCAAAAGGCGATGGCAGAGGATAAGATGGTTGGATAGCATCACCAACTCAATAGACATGAACTTGGGCAAACTCTGGGTGATAGGGACAGAGAGGCCTGGTAGGCTGCAGACCATGGAGCCGCAAGAGTTGGACATAACTTAGCGACTGAACAACAACAAAGACTTCCCTAACAGAGGTTCTGATTTAAGCGGTCTAGGGTGAGGCCAGGCATTGATATTTATTTGTTAAATGTTCCCCAGGTCAGTTCTGAACTGGGTGTTTCCCAGGTGGTTCTACAAGGTCTGAAAATCTTGGGACTGTGCTCTTATATATTTCTTCTATGCTCAGTAATGCTTGTGGTGGAAATGTTTAGTGTTTGTGAGTTTCATTTCTGTTATTCCCCAGACTCATTTGGGTCTCTTACCAGACTTAAGAGAAAGAGGCAAACAGAAAAGGGAAAGAATCACTGAAAAGAAAAACTGGACAAAGAAATCTAAAAGAAAAAGCGAGTGAAAGGGAAACACTGAGTCACTCCGAATTCACTCCAGAATCTCTGAGCACAGAACCTAAACTTCTTCAGAAGTTTATAAACTTCTGAGTTGATTTTTATGCATACTTCAAGTTTGGGAAAGCTCAGATCCATTAGGAGACCCATTTAAAGCAAAAATCAATAAGAGAGCAGATAGGGATTACATGCTAATTGGTGAAGGCCAATGGAACAGAGGATTCGATTATTAAGTAGACTTGGACTAAGCAGAGGAACTTTCGTAGGCTGCCTGCATTTTGCCTGAACGACCCCATGAAACTGTGGAGCTTCACGTGAAAATTGAAACCTAACTACATCCATTTTTCAGTGGCAAACCTAGGTGAGTCAGGCACATCAGTCATCAGATTTAGGGCCCATTCTAACCTACTATGACTTCACTTTGATTTTATTGCATCAACAAAGACCCTCTTCCCAGATAAGGTCACATTCACAGGTCCCAGGGTTAACACTTCAACATATCTCTTTTGGGAATGCAATTCAACACTCCGCAGGTATCTTGTGTTAAGCTGTCTTCCATTTTGCTTAAAGCGATTTTACGCACGAGATCAGCAGTGGCCACACTTTTGAGATCCATTTTTCCTACCTCTTCACTTACAGACCTACAAATTATTCTTTCTAGAGTTTGTTCTTCCACTTTGTGAAAGACTAGCTGAGAAACAAGGGATGGTGACACCTCATCACTTTCTCCATCACCAGACTGATATGCATTAAGTTACACTGACAAGACAGATGCCCTGGGAGCAAATGGCCAGTTTGCAGGAAAAAAAAAAAAAAAGAGTGCAATCGAAGTACATGTGAAGACAGCTCATTTTAGAGCTGTTTTTCCTGCCCACACATTGGAATACTTCTTTGACCACAAGAAGTTATTTAGCTTCACAGAGCCACACAGCCATCACTTTTTTTTTTTCTATCCCCAGTACCTGAATGTCAATGTGAGAAAGCACAGAATTCTAGAGAAGAGGTTAAGTGGCCCTTTGGGATTTCTTGGGAACATTTTAATCTGTCATTTTTCTCTTAAAAGAACTGTTGTCAGAAAATTTCCTAAAATTCAGTTCCAACCCTACTGCTTTTAAGTCCATTGTTAAGTACTCAAAACAAAGAAACATCTTTGCTATTTGGTCTAACTAGGAGCAGACTTAGTTCTTAATCAAAGAGCTTTTATTCCCACTGGGATTTGTAGGCATGACACATTTTAAGTGGAAAACTCTAATTTCAAGATGTCAGTGAAGACAGCCTTTTAGGTTCAGGTTGCTAGGACCTAGGATCAAGATGACAGACATAAAGATATATAGAGGAGAGGAGAAGGAGAGCTAATATGGAGAAAAGAAAGTGAGGAGCCCACAGATATAAAAATCAGAAGGAAGTTATGGAGCTGTATGGGAACAGGGAAAATATACAGCTAAATACTCTCAGTTATGCCTATAAGACTCACATGGGATGATTATACTCAAAGTTTTAGACTGCAACTCTTGGCACGACTTATTAATAACTGGGGGTTTCCTACATACTGAGGTTTAAGAGGTCCTAAGAAAATGTCTTGAAGGCGAGAGGAGAAGGGGACGACAGAGGATGAGATGGTTGGATGGCATCACCGACTCGATGGACATGAGTTTGAGTGAACCCAGGGATTTGGTATTGGACAGGGAGGCCTGGCGTGCTGTGGTCCATGGGGTCGCAAAGAGTCGGACCCAACTGAGCGACTGAACTGAACTGAAAGAAAAGGTCATCCCCCAATTTTTTCCACTAGGGCTCCACAAAATTCTCACAGATGACACTTCTTGCAGAAAGGCACGGCGCCCCAGTTAAGAGATGAAAAGCTACCAGAAAATGCTGCGGCCTGTACGGTCGCTCTCCGAGCCCGTCGGCATCACCGTCCTCACTGCTATTCTGCCCCCTGCTGGAAATCTCCGGGAGGCCGTGAGGAGTGGCACTGCCCTCTCGCTTGTTCTACTGCTCAGCTTTATCCATCCAGGTTTCTTGCAAGGAAATGAACAGAAACTTCTTCTACACAAGACAGTTCCTGAGTTAGAGCGCTGAAGTCACCAGCTAACTTAACAGAAAACATTCAAGCCCTGGCAATCTTTAATATGTTAGTATAAATTCAGAAGCGACCTGACATAGAAGCAAGTGGATATAGACTTAGACTGGAAAGGCCTGAATTTAAACCTCAGCTTTTCATGTCATGGCAATAACAATCCGAGGCAAGTTACATAATGTTTTTGAAACTTGCTTTCTTCATCTGTAAAATATTTATATCATAGCATTGTTCTGAGGATGGGATGACATGTGCAGTTATGCCCGGAACATAGTATGGAGGTAATAATCGTTTACCTAATAAATAGATCATTACTTTACATTTTTCAAAAGACTTTTATATAATATATAATTTTATATTTATAGAAATATATATAATACATATATATACACACACATATATATATAAAATAAGAATAAAATCCACTTATTCTTCTAATTTTCCAATGAGAGGGACAGGGTAATGAGGGTAGACCCAAGATTAGAACCCAGGACTTCAGACTTCCCAGGAGTAGATCTGGTGTTTTCCAAGAATGCAAATGTAACAGGAATAATGGAACGGCACATCCATCTACTTAATTAACTAGAAAATTAAAGGGTTAGAGTGAAATAGAGGGCAAATGGACTTGCTATTTGAATAATACATTCAGCTGTCTCTCCTTATTTGGTAAACACAATCATTTGCCCCCAGGTATTGGTCTGTGTCTTATCACTGTTCAATTTGGGAAGCTCACTTCAGGAGCTCAGCGCAGCATGATTTCCCTATATGTCTCGAGAGGCCATGTGAAGAATCTAAGTGGTATAGATTTAAGACTGTACTCTCAGGCTCCTCTGGGGCAGTGGACACAATGACTGATTTACTCATTGCCAGCTCATCTGTATCAAGGTGCAGGTTTTCTCAAATTCCAAGATGGACTTTTTTTCCCCCTGCAGTTACTGGGCATTTGGAATGGTTCCTATAAAGGGGTGCCAGTCTTCTTCCTCAATTTGGGGAGGCACACTCAACTGGCTTCAACCTGAATTGCTGTCTCTGTTAGACATGGCTATTCTCTTCCAATGCCAGGGTGAGCAGCTAGGAACAGTACTGCTCTATTTGGGGTATCTGATAAGTGAGAAGTGTGCCTGTCTTAGGGGAAGTTCTTGTCTATCTTAAAATTGAAAGACTTTATATGAATTCATGTTAGCATATAGGCATTAACTAATCTGCCTATGAGTCCAGCTTCTGGAATATTTAGTTAATCAGAAATGAGGATTTATCAGGTAATTACATAGTAGCATTTCAAAAAAAAAAGTGTACTTTTAGATTTCTGGCGATATTTTTACTTTAAAGGCCATTTAGCAAAAAATTTCAACGTAAACTTTTGTTGTTCTCTTTGAAATGGCTCTAAATCGGGCTAGAAGTGTTTAACTTGTTTCAAATATGCTAATTTGAACCTCAGGCAGCTGCAGTGGATATTAATATGAACACAATGGCTGACAATTTGACCACAGCCTCTAGTTTTCATTTACTGCTTTCATACTAAATGTCCCTTTTGTGCACAGGGTGTAAAAACCATGGTCAGATGACTGAATTGGGAGACATGCCTGTAGACTGATCAGTGTCTGAGAGCCTTTTCTTCTTTTGAAGAAAGTGATACCCTTTAAATAGGGAAACTGGTAGATCTTACGCTAGATTATAAATCTTTAACACATTATCAGCTTTTTTACAGTGCAGGGAAAACTCAAGGAGAAGAAACCTCTTAATAAAATTAGTGAGGAGTGATGTGTTCTTAATACACATTTACTCCAAACTGGCCCATAAAAAACATCATGGGACATTGGCCTAGTGTTAGAACAAATGAGCTTTGGGTCATTCACCTGAAATGTGATTTAGAGGTAAACATTTCAAATCAGTTGTATTTTGCCTGTTTACTTTTTGTAATTGTCAAATAAGTAATGCTATCTAAATGAAAAAGACTAAAAACATGCATAGGAAAATATCTAATAACTTGAATTTTCTTTTCATGGTCAAGTTTTATGAGCCTGAGCCAGATGGATGTGTATTTGTATGTGGTCTGTGGGTTTCTGCTACAGAGCACCATTTTGCTCGGCTGAACTTTGTTTTCTGAGTGCACAAAGGCTTCAATCATCCTGTGGGCATCTCTGCATGCAGCACAGTCACCAGACAACTTGTCTAACTCTGTGACTGTGTTTCTTTTGAGGGTCTCAACTGAGCCATTGTTTAATAAAAGCAAAGAACCAGCTATATACTGAAAGATGTACAGCTTCGTATCTCCGACCCAGGCTGAGCCAAAGGCAAAATTATAAAATCGAAACATTTATTCTATACTGTATGATTTCAAAATTTAAACTGAATATCTTAAAAAGTTAGTACAAAGAGATTTATTAATTAGGAAACACACCTTACATCAAGCAGCCGGTCTTCTCAGCCAGAAGATAATTAGTATAAGGCCAGAGAATGTGCTTTTTTCACTGTATCTGGTTTGGTGTCTGTCACATGAGTGAATGAATGAATGGATGCTCACAGGACTTGACTATTCATACAGGACTTGAATATAAGTTGCTTAATCCTCACTACCAACATGCACTGTAGGTGTTCTTGTTTTACAGATAAAGAACTTAAAGTGCAGGTTGCAATGATTTGTCTACTGTTATCCAGCTAAGAAGCAGAGATAAAACTTGACTCCTAACTTTTCATTTCTAAGTCTAGGCAATTTCTAAGTTCACAGAATGTCAAATCTCTGTCTTAGAATTTACTTCTCCTCCCATGTTGATCTTATTCTAGAGCATTCTTTATCTTTTAGGTGTCAGGAGTCTTTTTGTGAAGGACCAGAGAGTAAATACTTAGGGTTTTGTGGGCCACATGGTTTCTATTACACAGTTCCTCAATTCTGCCATTGTATTAATAGCACAAAATCAGGCACAGACTATACATATCAACAAATGAACATGTATGTGTTTCAGTAAAACTTGATTTATAAAACACGATGGGCCAGATTTGGCACATGGGCTATAATTTGTGGTCCCCTGATAGAACAGAACAGAGGACCATTCCTGGAGAATATCAGAGGATCTAAGTCCTAGTCCAGGCTATACTGTAAGAAATGGAAATAGTAAGACAATAAAAGTAACATCAGGGACTTGTCAAGACTGCATTTCCACTGAAGGGGGTATAGGTTCGATTCCAGATCAGAGAACTAAGGCTGCAGTGCTGGAACCCTGGCTGCAGGTGTGTGACTACATGGCAAACTGAGAATTCTGAACAGGCTTGACTGATTTCTCAATGAAACAATGGTCAATACAGAGAGTTTCCCCTAACACAGGCAAAATGTGCAGGTAAAATTCCAGAATTACAAGAACCAAGCAATTTTCTCTTGATTTTCTTTGTTGCCTGCTTCAGAGATCCCATATGGAAGGTAACATCCTGGAACCTTTGAATCTTCAGGTTACTTTCCTCATTGCTGAGATAGACCAAAGCAGCAAAAAGTATATGGTACCATGAGAAGATGGAGAAAATGGAAAAAAGGTAAAGAAAGAGAAAAAGATGAGCAAAATACTGCCTTTGATTAGTTGACAGAAAGAAACTGGGGGAAGGATGAGTGGAAGTTGCTCAGTGGGTATAGAGCTGCAGTTTCGCAAGATAAAAAAAGTTGTAGAGACCTGTTGCATAACTAGGTGAATATACTCAATACTACTGAATTATATACTTTGAAACTATTAACTTCAAATGGTTAAAATTTAATGTTACATTGTTTTTTACCATAATTAAATTCTTTTAAAAGGAAAAAAATCATTCAAAATCCAGCTCCATGACTGTGTGAATCTGCGAATACCTGCTGCTGCTGCTCTAAGTTGCTTCAGTCGTGTCCGACTCTGTGCAACCCCATAGACGGCAGCCCACCAGGTTCCCCCGTCCCTGGGATTCTCCAGGCAAGAACACTGGAGTGGGTTGCCATTTCCTTCTCCAGTGCATGACAGTGAAAAATGAAAGTGAAGTCACTCAGTCGTGTCCGACTCCTAATGACCCCATGGACTGCAGCCTACCAGGCTCCTCCATCCATGGGATTTGCCAAAAAAGAGTATAACTTCATGATTAACAGAACTATTCTCAAGCTTCTTTCTGAACCGACAGGTATAGAATACAGGCTGACTTATTATGAGGGACGGATAAGAGCTTCCTTGATAAAAAGTTGTTGTGGAGAGTAAAGGGATGGGGCAATTCCATCTGGGCCGGAGAAACAGTATGTGTGAAGACCTGGAAGTGTTCAACAGCATCCTTATGGTAGTTTTCAGTTTTAGATTTGGTCAAAGCACAGGCTCTGGGCAGAAGTGCAGAGGGAAAAAGAACTGAACAGTGGTCAGGGGCCAGGTCCCGGGGGCCTTGTGCGCTAATAAGCGAAGATGTTGACACAATAACATCCTGAAAGCCAAGGTGAGGTGAGGAAGGGAATACAAAGATAGATCAGAGGTCCCCTATCTAAGTGTGTGTCTTCCAACTGGCTCTGTCACTTGCAGAGGACCATGGTGACTTCTCTCTAGGACTATAGCCCTAGTTTATCTTATTTGATTTGGCACCTCCTCCCCACCCCACCCAAACATGTGAGGCTCTGCTATTCCAATGATTTTCTTTGAAAGAGGATGTAATGCCCAGAGTGGGGCTTCTCAGAGGTTAAGAGAAGCTCCAACAGCTTCCAATATTTGAATTTTCTGATTTATTTAAAAATCAAAATAGGGTGACAAAGTTTACAATGTATTTTAAATATTCCCTTGAATAATTAAAATCCTTACCATAACAAGTAGACCATGAGTATATGCTATTTTACAGATAATTATAGTTTTATAAACATTAAAGTACCTTAGAAGCAGAATGGGGCGTAAGATTAAAGCCTACTTTCAATTCTATATCTCTGTGGTTATACATATAACCTGACTTACAGACAAAAAGTGAACATATGAGGATTTTTGTAAATATAAGGCTAGGACAAACTGCCATCCTGCCCCTGTCCTTCCTAGCCCTCCACCTTAATAGGCCCTGATTCAGGAGCTTTGAAAAATTCTAGTGTCTTATTTAATTATTGGAGGAACAAAGCATTAGACTTCACAGGGGAAAGCAGCGCACTGACTGAAGGGTATGCAAGGTCAATGACCAAACATCAGTGACCTTCAAGAGCCACCTTGAGGGCCAACCAAAGAACCTAATACCAACACGGGCGCTTTCAGCAAAATGACAAACACCACTGAAGAGGAAACGGGCATGTCATTGTGTGAAAGGCAGAAGCAGGCCCTCTGTCATCACCCCTCATTTTATCTTTTTCTTAGTGGAAGATGTCCTGATTTGAAGAGACAGGTTTATTTTGGAGACAGTGAAACACAAATGAATGCACAGGCAAGAGGCATATCTGGCAGCATAAGACACAGTCTGCAGTTTAAAACACAATGACACAACCCGAATTTAGCTCCTGTTCCCCAAACCAGCTGAAAAAGCAGGGACTGCACGTGCCCAACAGGCCGCATCCAGCATGCTGGTCCGTCTCTGTGGTACATTTGCTGGCCCCGTATTTGCAGGAACTGTTCTTGTGCTTTAACTTTTTTTTTCTCAGAAAAATAAAACAAGATCTTGATTCCTACAGAGTCCTATCAGAGAGCTTATTGAGAGAAAGAGCTGCATTGTGAGTTACAAAGAGCAGAGGGGATTCCAACAAGAAAAAAATTAAGCTGTTGTTTGGTCAGCTTGATAAATTAACATTGTCCAGCCTAGGCAAAGATCTGACTGTCCAGAGTTCATTCTGGAGTGACATTTTATGGTTTTGTCTTTGAAAAGCCATGTAAATCGGCAAGCATAAAGCTGACAGGACCTGCAGCCTTTAGAGAGAACACGCTGTCCCTCTCATTTATTTGAGAGAATGCTGCCTGGCTCAGAGGCCTGCAGAGTGCTGTGCCAGGGCTTTTTGCTTGGGCCACAGAGCTTGATGCAGTCTGGTGGGCAGCACAGACAGCATTCAAATGAGAAAGGATTCTGCTTTGTGGAGACAAAGCAGTCAGAGCTATCGACACTGGACCTGAAGGAGTCACCATTCACTGTCCTCCCCAGTGTAGCAAGAGGATTTCTGGCATGGCCAAGAACTTAAGCTTTTCTCCTGAGAATTCTGAACTTTTGTTTTTGGCATTATGTTTTCAGGGCCTGACAAGGCTGTAATTATCAAAGTAGGTTAAAAATGGAGCACTTTGATCCATCTGTGATTAAATGCCCTAGACAGAGGAACCTGGCGGGCTACAGGCCATAGAGTTGCAAAGAGTTGGATACAACTGAGTAATGCGCTCTCTCTCTCTCATATACACACACTCTCTCTCTCTCTCTCTCTCTCTCCAGTCCACAAGGTTGCAAAGAGTCAGATACTACTGAGTGACTAACACACACACATACGGCATTATAGAGACCAGTGTCTTGTCTGGTGCCAGAGGATGAAGACGAGCTTAGGAACCAAGGCTAAAATGGGAAGATAGATTTGTAGGCTATGGGGATGTCAGAGCAGAAGGGGCTTTAGAGATGATCCAGCCAGGTGCCCTTGTTTATGCACATGAGACAGTAGAGGGAGGCCTTGAGTGATTTGCTTAGAGTCACACATTAATATGTTGTTGGGGTAGAGTTTTTACAGCAAGCAGAACTTCTGGTTCGTGGGAGAGGGGCAGATTTACTGCAAAAGTGGCTCCACTTCCCCTCTCTGTATCCCTCTCAGTAACCAGAGAAACACCCAGCCAGGCCTGACCAAGATCAGCAGAAGCAGCCAGCCAGCTGCGGATTTGTGAGCAATAATAATGGATATTGTTCTAAGCCACTCAGCTTTGGGGTGGTTTGTTTATGGCAATTTCTAACTAGTCAGCAGCACCCGTAATGAGAGGTCAGTCACTGAGCGAGAAAGAAGGAGCAGGATAATACTCTGCTTAATCCTGCGGTTTCTGTAACTTGAGACTAGTTGTTGATTTAGAGGATGAGAATATGTGCTGGAAATGGAAGTCTGGAAAAACGTCTGCAGAGCCACTGTGGTGGTGTGCTCTCACAGTGCTGGACGACCCTGAAGCATCTGTGTCATCACACTGTGAAGCTCAAATGATGCTAGAAATCTTCCAATCCTTATTTTATAAGATATGCAAACAGAGCCTAGGCAATGTTAAGGCAGAACTGACTGCACGATTTGAGGGGACCAGGGCAAAATGAAAATGTGATGTCCCTTGTTAAACACTAAGAATTTCAAGACTGTGGCAGCAAAGCAATAAACCAAGTGCCGGCCCCTGCTAAGGTGTGGGGCCCTTCCGCAATATGTGGGCTGCCTGCCAGCTCGGAGCCACCTGAAGTTAAGCTTTGGGTGAAGGATGCCTCTTCAGAAGTCTGTTTAATTTCCGCCAAAACTTATTTGCTAATATTACCTAGTTCAAGATATAAGGCAAGAACCTAAAGGCCTCTAGTTCTTACTCTAGTGATTTATTTTCTTCATTTTTTGACCAATTGACAGAAAGAAAATCTGAACCAGGAACAGCATGGCTGGCCTGGGGTCTGATTCAGAGAGAGTAATTTATAATTCTTCATAGGATGTGTTGCATGGGAGTTGAAGCAAGGAAAGTCTGAAAATTGAATTCTTACATTGAGTATTTGCTCTGTCCAGTTATATCTTTACGATATTTTCTTTATGGAATTTAATTGCTGTTCTTTACAATAAATTACTTGAATTGTCTATTTAGCTATTTCTTTTTTTGTTTTTGCTTTCTTTTCTACTTTTTGTAAGTAAAAACTCTTAAGTGTTAAATAATAAATTCTAAGTTTTTTTGTTCCTTCTAAGCTTTGCCTTACTTATGACATCAGTAATTTTCCAACAGCTCTGAACTCTTCTCTTTCCTTTAGAGCTCTGGAAAATTTTATAGCTTAGTACGTGCATTACCCTATCCTTAACCAACTTTGTCACTAGTCTGAATATGCTTCTTTTTGACCTATGTAAGACACTCCCGAATTAAGTGTTATTAGAATCTCTGTTTCTGTAGGAAACCCGTCTCCATTATTTTATTTTATACTTAAAAAGAAAATGGAGCTGGGCTTTTTTTTTTTAAGTTAAGTTTTTTCTCACTGTCTTATCAGGGGAAATTTGAAAGGCCCCCTTAGGTATCAGAGATGAATTCTTGAATTAAAAAAAAAGTTCTTTTAGAAAAGACAAGGTTTTTGGGACCTTTTTTTTTGTTTGTTTTTAAAGACAATGAGAGTGACAGGCAAGATCTTAGATGATAAAGGCATCACTAAAGGCAATAGTCAGAGATGAGAAACAACCATGAGAACATATGTAAAAACCAGTGGCAATGTCATGAGGAACAGAACTCAGTTTTGCATCAAAGCTTCAGTTCAGTTCAGTCACTCAGTTGTGTCCAACTCTTTGTGACTCCATGAATTGCAGCACGCCAGGCCTCCCTGTCCATCACCAACTCCTGGAGTTCACTCAGACTCACGTCCATCAAGTCCGGGATGTCATCCAGCCATCTCATCCTCTGTTGTCCCCTTCTCCTCCTGCCCCCAATCCCTCCCAGCTTCAGCGTCTTTTCCAATGAGTCAACTCTTCACATGAGGTGGCCAAAGTACTGGAGTTTCAGCTTTACCATCATTCCTTCCAAAGAAATCTCAGGGCTGATCTCCTTCAGAATGGACTGGTTGGATCTCCTTGCAGTCCAAGGGACTCTCAAGAGTCTTCTCCAACATCACAGTTCAAAAGCATCACTTCTTCGGCTCTCAGCCTTCTTCACAGTCCAACTCTCACATCCATACATGACCACAGGAAAAACACAGCCTTGACTAGACGGACCTTAGTTGGCAAAGTAATGTCTCTGCTTTTGAATATGCTATTTCGGTTGGTCATAACTTTTCTTCCAAGGAGTAAGCGTCTTTTCATTTCATGGCTGCAATCACCATCTGCAGTGATTTTGGAGCCCCCAAAATAAAGTCTGACACTGTTTCTACTGTTTCCCCATCTATTTCCCATGAAGTGATGGGACCGGATGCCAAGCTAACTGAACATTTATGCTTGAATCCAGGCAGAGTTCTTGCTGTGTAGACACTGGTTGCTTTCTTCATTGACACAGGTTCTTCTTGCTTTAAGGGTTACTTGCTAACTCACCAAAGACACATGTCACCTGTGTTACCTGTATCTCTTTGTCAAGGCTCCTATCCACCTGCCTTTGTTTGCATGTGTGCCTGCTAAGTTGCTTCAGTCACGTCCAACTGTTTGAGACCCTATGGACTGTAACCCGCTAGGCTCCTTTGTCCATGGGATTCTCCAGGTAAGCAACTGGTGGGTTGCTACATCTTCCTCCAGGGAATCTTCCAGACTCAGGGATTGAACAGGCAGGTTCTTTACCACTGGTGTGCCACCTGGGAAGTCCCAGGTTGGTCTATGCAGCTATAGAGAAAGGGTAGATTCTCAGGGCATTTTTTCCCCTCCTCACTTTTTTCTCTTCAAAAATCACCATAATGGGCTTATGTTTAGCCAATGACATCTAACTGGACTAATGAAATGTCTAATTTAATTTGGAACAGTGAACTTTGATTCTATTTTGGCTTGTTCAGGTTTTTATTGAATCAGAATACATTTTCATAGTCCCTGATGGAAATGCTAACTTTCTTCATCAAGGTGTCAAGGATTTCCATTATCAAGGATATTTTCAAGCCAGTTTCCAGAGGAGATCCCACAGTGGTTAGAATTGGTCAAAGAAATACAGGTCATGATAATCATGACCTAGCTCTGGTTATTTATTATCTTTTAGGCATGGCTGCTCTTCTGCTATTTGCTATTTCTACCCAATCTATTTCTCATCTCTCTTCCTCTTTTTCCCCCTTATATTTCACCCCAAATTCCAAAGCTATGAGTCTTCTTTATGTTTGCCAAGGTCACACTGGCACCAAAGTCTTTCTGCAGGCTTCCCTAAAGGACAAAAACTAAAATGTTCTGCCCTTAAGCTAAAAGCTGTATAAACTTCTACTAGACACTTGGCCTCTGCTTAGCTTTATTTTCTTTTCCTCTTTTCCTCACTCTTTCCCCTCTTCTCCCAAACACCAGGTACTTTAGATTCATTCCTCTGTCTCTCTCCTGCTTTCTTTCATTTGACCCTGAAAGACAAAATGCTGACAAACTCTCTTCCTTTGACTCATTTAAAGATTGCCATAAAATTTATAACTGGCTTAGGCCAGCCATCACTGGTCTTCTTGATTTAGTTACTGCCAAGAAGTGTTTTATGATTATCCACTGACTTATTTACAACAAACACCACAAAGTCCTTGGTGTTAGGAACCTGTATAGACCTTCTGATTTGTTCGGAAAATAGAGTGGGTAGCTGAAATTCCCTGAGTAGGACAGGGGAGGTTGGGTTGCCTGACTTGCACATTTTTAGATGAGAAGATTAAAAATCTCAAGCCTTAAAATGTAATAGCGTCAAATCATTTCGCTGCTGTGTAGAAAATGTATACAGCCCTCAGACAAAACAGGAAACTTTCTAATACTTTGGTAAGCATTAATTTCAGGAGGTCGTGCCATTAGTGAAGCTGGTAATTGAAAACAAATTGTATTGGTGATGTTACAAATGTGTATTGGTAGGAACTGTTTGAAAGTGATGAGATTAATTGATTACAAAAAAGTGATTTAGAGGCTGATGTAATAACCACCAGTCTTGAGACTCTTATTAATATTTGAAGAATAAATCAGAACAGGAATGATTTAAATGTTTTAAACATTTGAGTTGTGTTGAATATTCAGTTGTGTATTTGACATATTTGATACTGATCTCGTTCTCCTATAATCCTGGTAACAAACTGGTCACTATGTGAATTTAAAGTAATACCCAGAAGCTCTCTAACAGGTGATATTTTGTTGTGAGCAAAATAGTGTAATTATCTGGAACAGATCCTAAAAGAGTTCTGATGTGTGTTTCCAAAGAGAAATATTCACTGTATCTTTTGGAAGTTAACTCAAAGATATGATGCCAGTGATTACTTGAGCACTTCACTGTCACATAAGGAATCATCAAAGAATAACTGTATTATTCTGCCTTCTCTAGTCACTTTCTCCAACCTGGCTAAAGCTAGGTTTGGGAATCTTGGGTAGCGGCCATAAAGCCTGGGTGTCCACAACTGGGCCATTGGCTATTGTTTGCTCTTTTGATGGGCCAATGTTATTCTATGGGTAGCTGCTGGTGGAAAAAAGGTTGGTGGTTAAGGTGGAAGAAAAAACACTTTTTTAAGTTAAAGGTGTAGTTCCCCTAACACATACAGAAGCTGTGGGGAGAGCAATCAAGTCAGGGTAAACCTATCCTAGCACAGTTAGAGAAGTCCACTTGATAATTCAGGAAATGTGATCATGTGAACCAAGTACAAACTGGGACACCACATGGCCTGATGTCCACATGATGCTTCACTAAAAAGTATGTCCCCAGAACCACAGTATTATACTACAACAGAAAGTTAATCATTACTTTCATCTCTTAAAGATCAACAAAGTAGATTCGATTTATAATCCATAGTAAAACATCTCTCAAAACTGCCTTTGCTTTCTTCTCAATGTCTCAGACTCCAAGATACCTTCTAAGACACTTGTCCCTAACACAATTTATAATCCTATTTCATGCAAAGATGGGCTCAATAAAGGACAGAAATGGTATTGACCCAACAGAAGCAGAAGATATTAAGAAGAGGTGGCAAGAATACACAGAAGAACTGTACAAAAAAGATCTTCACGACCCAGATAACCACCATGGAGTGATCACTCACCTAGAGCCAGACATCTTGGAATGTGAAGTCAAGTGAGCTTTAGGAAGCATCACTACAGACAAAGATAGTGGAGGTGATGAAATTCCAGCTGAGCTATTTCAAATCCCGAAAGATGATGTTGTGAAAGTGCTGCATTCAATATGCCAGTGCGTTTGGAAAACTCAGCAGTGGCCACAGGACTGGAAAAGGTCAGTTTTTATTCTAATCCCAAAGAAAGGCAATGCCAAAGAATGCTCAAACTACTGAACAACTGTACTCATTTCATATGCTAGCAATGTAATGCTCAAAATTGAGCCGACGTTTATTGGTAGTTAACATATTCTACTTATTTCACTGTTTTTACATTAATTATGTCATAATAACTCTAATACTGTTTTACAAATTTCTAACAACCCTGAAAACATAAAGAAACCACAGTTTAAGGGCAAGAGAGTGACCTGCCCAGGGTAACATAGCTAGTTAATAGCAGAACATGGATTTCTTGGTCTTAGTCTCCTTCCAGAGCCCGTCTTCATCATCGCAAGTTCAGGGACCAGTATCCCCCAATGGCTGGGGTTATATTAAGAATGAAACAATCACTTAAACACAATGACACCAGTGTGTACTTAATTAATACAATTTAACGCCATCCTTTTTTTTCCTTTTTACACAATTTTTTAGCCAAATGTAATATTTTGTACTCAGATCTGTATTAGCATACTAGTTACCAAACGTTTGACAGCTGTCTACAAATTAGTACTGCCACTGCTGCTAAGTAGCTTCAGTCATGTCTGACTGTGAGCAACCCCACAGACAGCAGCCCACCCGGCTCCCCGTCCCTGGGATTTTCCAGGCAAAGAACACTGGAGTGGGTTGCCATTTCCTTCTGCAATGCATGAAAGTGAAAAGTCAAAGTGAAGTCACTCAGTCATGTCAGACTCTTAGCAACCGCATGGACTGCAGCCCCCAGGCTCCTCCATCCATGGATTTTCCAGGCAAGAGTACTGGAGTGGGGTGCCATTGTCTTCTCCAACAAATTAGTACTAGAACTTCCCAAATATAAATACTTGTGATGTGGGGAGGCAATTCAAAATTTACATTTTAGGGTTTATTTGTGCATGTATGTATGTTTATTTTTATTCATACATACATATATACTATTTACTATTTTCCTCCTGAAAGTTCAGAGGAAATTCTATGGCCCAGGGTTATAATCTTGGGATCCTCCTCTGTGAGGTTGGAGAAAGGATTTAAGAGGATTAGGAGCTCATCAGAGCGAGACAATGATGAATAGTACACAGAGCACAGGTAAAGATCTCCAAATGCAGTTGTAGGCTCTGGTGTCGTGTGTGTGTGTGTGTGTGTGTGAGAGAGAGAGAGAGAGAGAGACTCTTTGCAACCCCATGGACTGTAGCCCACCAGGCTCCTCTGTCCATGGAATTTTCCAGGCAAGAATACTGGAGTGGGTTGCCATTTCCTATTCCAGGGGATCTTCCTGACTCCGGGATCAAACCCATGTCTCCTGCATTGACAAGTGGATCCTTTACCACTGCACCACCTGGGAATATGCAGCCTCCAAAATGATCCTTACATTAAGTTTTTATCTTTTGATCAAATTCACCTTTCAGTGGAAATGTTTCTATACTAGCTTTGATCCCAATTCAAAGTGAAATGCTATGTCTCTGATGAGATTCGTCATTATTCTTTGAAAGATAGGTCTTAAATCAACAGGTCCTATTTTTCTTTCCTGGGCAGATGCCTTCAACATGGAGTACATGTTAGTCAATTTCATTTTCATTGTTCAGAAATGGTATTAATTTACTATCTTGGCAGTTATGGTCCATATCAATTTCCTTGGAAGCTAGTCAGTCCTTAGCCAACTGAAACTGGAGTTTAAGCTAATTGTTTGAAGGAAATGGAAACAGACGGACACAGGAGGCTGAGTGTGGGACTATGAGCTTCCATTAGAGTTCCATTAAAGTTAAGACAAACACAAGAGCGATAAAAAAATCATTCTAAGTCATCTGCCCTCAATTTCCTGACTCTATTACAGAAAGAGTTTATGGAATTATTGTAAGAAATCTGCACATCCCTATGTAGGTTGCATAAACATCTCACGCAGGCATATAAATTCATTTTCGTGGTTGTAATCAATATGATACAAATTGTTTTAAAATATTAGTTTTACTAAATGTATTTGGTATTATGTATTTTTAGTCAATATATCAATATACACAAGAGGTTCAATTGCCGTCACAAGACATTTATAAACTCTTACGTTTGAAAGGAGTTTCAAACTTTTAAAAGTCAGGAATCGCTAATTTTGAATAATGATGGTTCCTATGAGATCAAAAACAATGAGAAGAAACATGAAAGAGGTCAGAAATTTGAAGGCATTTCCACAAGAAAAAGGGCAGGAGGTCCCCACCCAAAACTATCAATTTCTGTCAGGAAATTGGCTGACACATCCTCGCTTTACCTTGGAGCTATGGAAGCCTGCAGCTTGATTTAGCATGGGTGTTAAAGTACCCTATGTCAGCAAACTCACAGGAGAACTTGTCAACTCTGCTAGTGTTCTGTCTAAGCTTCAAAATGGCACAGCACTCAGATACCCTAGTATATCATAATGTCTTTGACATTTTCCTGAGGAAAAAGCATGGATTACGAGTCAATGTACTAAAGGGAGAATAAAAGCTATCTCTGTGGAGTTTTTGCTTCTACAGATGATCAAAAGGAGCATCCAAGGGGTATAGCAGGTAAGCAGTTTTGTTGTTTCTTTACAGCCCCAATTTAATCTCTCCTGCTTCTGGTATCAGAATCTGTTTTCCCTTAGGGAATTTTCCATATCCACTGCTGGCACATGGCTCAGACTTAGTCTCAAAACTGCTGCTAAAATTACTAATAGAGAGGTGAACTCCTCTAGATGAAGTTTTGAAGCTGGTTAGAAGTCATTTTTGTGCTGCTTGTGGTCATTTTTTTTGCCATCAGTGAGGGGAGTCTACCCAAGAATAAAGCAACATAGGGGACAACTACCAGCAAGTGGAGAAAGAATCTAAAAAATAACATGTGACCATCTGATTCAGGTGTTCCAATTTTGACTCCTGGGTTATGTGAGCCAATCAGGTTTACTGTGTTTCTTCCATGTTTGAGTTAATGTCACTGGCACCATAAAGAAACCTGACTAACGCAGGGTTGTCCTTCAGCCTCTGATGGAATTTACCGTTATCTTCGCAGTGTTGCTTTCCACGTTCTAGATCCAAGAAAACTACACCCTGCCATGTCAGGACTGCTCTGGCCTGACTCATTACAGACCCTCTCAGTGTGGAGCAGAAACCACTTTTTCGCCAGCTCACCAGCTGACTCCCAGGGTCAAGGCATTGACAGCCCTGAAAAGGTTCCCCAAAGTAGCGAGAAGCAAAGACCCTACAGACCTCCTGAAAAACTCGGCTCTCAGATGGCATGGAAAAGTCACCTCAAACTAGAAAAATTTAAATGTAAATGAAGCTCTCTTTCCAACTGGCAATAAACAGTGAGTGACGCACTGCAGTGTATGAAGGTTTGCCAATTTTTGATAGAGCAGCCCAGCAACTCAGCTGGAGATTCTCCTAAGAGAGGACTATAATAAGAATTGTTTTATGGAGATGAGGTATTTTGATGCTGAATCTTCAATTTTGCTTTTATTCTTTTTTTCTCTTACTTTTTTTTTCATTCTTGTTTACCCTGCTGTGTTCCTTTCCATTATAACTCTCTTTGTCTGAAATCAGACCCCATAGAAATAAGACTGTAATAAGGGACATGAGAATCCCTAATTTTCCCTTATTCTGATTTTCTACTTTATCAATATTTCAATTTATGAAACATACAGAAGGTATTTTAGTTCACTGGCTCTTCAATTTATTCAAGCTACTTTATAATCCGTTGCGTGGAATATCTGAATATGCATCAAAGCATCTAAAAACCAACATTTCTAAATCTGTTTGTGGTACATTATGTAGTAGGAAAATACTTCAATTTCACCAGCACTTGAAAAACTCTCATCATACATCATTCTATCCTAGGAAGAAAGCAAGTGTTGATATCTGTATATAAGGGAAAAAGAAGAGAACAGTAATATCGCAACCCATTGATAAAGATTAAACTGTCTTCCTTAGCTTAATTGGATAGGGCTTTTTTATTTGGGGTTTATTTTGGTGCTTCCTTACCCTGCTTAATATATCAACCAAGAAAGATAACTGTTTTTCAGTCATCTTTGTATAGGAGTAAACAAAGTTTGAGATTAAAGTTTTTTTTGTTTGTTTTTCCCTCCTTCCTAGAAGCTGGGCCGGTTAGCTCAGTTGGTTGGAGTGTGGTACTAATAACACTAATGTAAGTGGGTTTGATCTCCATATGGGCCAGAAGCTTATACTTTGGGCTTCCCTTGTAGCTCAGCTGGTAAAGAATCTTCCTGCAATGCAGGAAACCCTGGTTTGATTCCTGGGTTGGGAAGATCCCCTGGAGAAGGGATATGCTACCCACTCCAGTATTCTTGAGCTTCCGTGATGGCTCAGCTGGTAAAGAATCCTGCAATGCGGGATACCTGGGTTCAATCGCTGGGTTGGGAAGATCCCTTGGAGAAGAGAATGGCTAACCCATTCCAGTATTCTGGCCTGGAGAATTCCATGGACTGTATATCCATGGGGTTGTAAAGAGTCAGACACAACTGAGTGACTCACTTTCAGAAGCTTTGTAGGTTACTCCTGAACTAATTCAACTGTGTTCTTTGTTTTGCTTTTTACACTTGGCTGTAGTTAAAAGCCAGGTTATAACATACTACAGAACCACTCACATATGCTGATGGAGAACTTACTGCTTGTTATTGTGTGTTTGATGTCTGGTCTCCCCGCTGGGTTGTAAACTCTTTAAGGGCAGAACTGTGTCTTTTGTTCGCCATTGAATCCTCTGTCCCTAGTGTAATGCTTGGAATATAGTAAGCACTTAATAAATAGTTGTTAAATAAGTGAACAAATTAATGAAATAGCTCAAGTTAAAGTCACTGTCATTGAATATTAGCATGGATCAATATGGAGTTATCAAACAATATGTGATCAGTGAAACTAAAAACAACAGTAACATTATCTAAAAATTTAACATAAATACAGTAATTTAACAATAATAAATTATAATAATATTATTATAAAACAATGTGACCATTTGGAAAGAGAATGATCATTTCTAAGTACGTGTTATTTAGAGAGTATAATGTAGTGTATCTAAAAATTTTCATAATCTTAAGTAAAATATATATTCTATAGGAACACCCAGTACATACAACAAACAACAAAAACAAAAACACACAACAAAACAAAATTTTCACAGAATATTTACCTTTACTGTGAGGGGCATACTGATCTTTCTATTCTAATCTATTTTATGCTTTCTTTTATATTTCATTGAAAAATGCTGCTCATGACCAACTAAATTGATCTCGTGTCTCTTTTGTGGCCTGACGCACTCCTCCACAGCAGTGAGAAGCATGGGTTCTGGAGTCAGACTGCCCCACTGCTCAGCCACTTACTGGGGGTGTGATACTGGCCCAGTGTCCAATGATGAAGCTTCACTGCTTCATCTACAAAATGCAGATGGTGTTAGTAACCACATCATAGGGTGATTGTGAGAACTAAGTGAAATAATGAGTGGAAAGCTCTTACCAAGTGAAATAATAAGTGGAAAGCTCAACCATAGGTTGGTTGTGAGAACTAAGTGAAATAATGAGTGGAAAGCTCTTACCACAAAGACAGTCCTCAAAACACATTAGCCACTATCATGTATCAGACATTACAAGCACGCCTCTCAGCCATCTCTTTATTCTCTGAAAAGTCTCATGCTATAGTATTATTACCCCCATTGTAGACTAAGGTTTAGTGAGGCTGGATGAATCATCCAAGGCCAACTGGTCAACAAGTGTCAGAGCTGGGATACTCAAACCAGGTCTGTCTGACTCTGACCAGGACTGTGGTTTTTCTTTTTTTTTTTTTCCAGGGAACATTCCAAGAAGTCTCCATGAAAACACTGGGACTTGAGGTAGCCTTTGAAAGATGAGTGAATTATATAAAACCAAGGTCCAAATGCTACTTCCCATGGTTGAAAGAAGTTGGGGCTTAGCACTGGCCACATCTGGGTTCTATCCTTGGCCTACCATATGCCAGCTTAGTAACTGGGTGCAATTTTACTTAGCCTCCTCTGAGACTCAGTTTCCTCAACTTTATGCTACTGATCAAACCAACTGTGCAGAGTTCTCATGAATAATGAGATACACAAGATACATTTTTTTATTGTCTGGCAAATAGGTGCTCAACCAATGTAACCTATTTTTATTAGCTAGAATTTGCTTAGAAGGTATGTGAGTTAGAATTTAATCTCTTACCCAGGGCTTAACTAAATCTGCAATTTGTAGGCATCAATGGATGCAATTTGAAGCCATCTTGAGAGCATGGGTGAAAATACACTGTATGAAAAGGTCTGGTAAGTTTTACCATTCATCAGCTTAAGCAGTTCCAAGCAGAATTACTGTTAGTGACACTGAGATTGCAGCTATTGGGTGGTAGAGTTTGTCCAACACAATCTCTTCCAAGATACTAGCGATACTGTTCAGCTTTCCAGGGTTAAGGTACATTTGTCTCACCTAGGAGCCATCAGGACTTTACAAGTACTACAGAGCATCCCATGACAACAGAGCCAACTTGGCAGTACTGTTCATTTTCATTGCAGATTAATTATCAACTCCACTGCCTGCTCTTCAAGACTTGGGACCTTCAGAAATGAATCAAGTATTAGAAAATGTAAAGTTGGCTTCTGTTTACACCCTTGCTCACTTCTACCTCTGTGGATTGGAAGATAAGAAAGCCAAATTTCTTGCTCCCCATGGTACCACTGAAGGTATGGTTTGCAACATAACTAGGCATGTTGCTCCAATTGCTATCAGCTCTGATTACTCTGAAATCATTCAGTTTAATATTTCCTCTGTGGACTCCACTGTGAGTAAGGTGATTACTAAAGCCCCAGACATCAGAAGTAGAGCACAGCTGTGATTCTAAAAGCCTTATTCACAGGTAGGAATGGTGATGTCAGAGTTTATGAAGTTGGGATGCACAGTTAAGATTCTTAGGTGCCTAATCAACCCTGGAAAAACTCTATCTTGCAAGTGAATTACAGAGATGTAGTGAGAACAAATGTTTTAGTCTCTTGAGCAATTAAAATACTTCTGAGACAAAACTATCAGAAGAGTGGAAACTGTCAGGAAGACAATTTTACACACATATATTTTAACTAGAAGCACGATTCCACATGCCAAAGAGGGTCCTAGAAATTTTGGTATGTTTGGTGATACAGAGATAAATGTGAAACATATGCCTTCAAAAAGTTTATTTATTAACAAGTAGCACTGAAAAGCATGGAAGTTGGGAGAATGGAATTTGAACCCTGATACTACTACAGTGGTTTGTATTGACTTGAGTAAATCTCTTATGTTTTGGTCTTTTTCCCCCTAATTTGTAAATTTCAGATTCATATCCATGGAACAGAGACCAATTATAACACTGCCTGAGATTCTGAAAGTCTTATGTGATCAAGCTGAGATTTTTTTGATTGGGATTGAGCTCCATTAACCTTTCTCAAAGAGAAGGAATCTTTTTGCACTGTGCTAAGGGACTCTACCCAAGTAAGTCAGCATGTGACTTGCCAGGTAAAAGAACCATGTGCGGAATACTTCAATAAAATCCTATCCTTTCAAATACTGTATTTATTAATGAGTAGCAATAAAAGAATGAATATTAGTTTTCAAGATTTTCACACATTGTTTCTGATCTTCATAAAAACTCTATAAGGTTAGTCATCACTTCAGTTCAACAGAAGAAAATAACTGAGATTTTAAAAGGGTTCATTTCTTGCCAATAATTACATATTAATAATTAACAAGTAGCAGAAATAGATTTTTATTCCACTGGGAAATGCTGGTGGTCATGATGCTACTGGGAACCTTTTTGTACTTTTCCATATGCCTTTCAACTTCCAACCAATTGCTCCTGACCATACACATTTTGGAACAGCTAAAGCAGAAGCTGTCACTCTGCAAGGTGCAGAGCCCTGGGGAGGTTGGAGGAAGGTTACTTCTGAGGGCATTCAAATCCTCATGGACACTAGGAAATACCTGGTCACTAACTGTCTTAGTTCAAGCTGCTCTAACAAAGTTGCACAGACTGGGTGTCTTATGCAGAAGTTTATTTCTTATTGTTCTGCAGGCAGGAGATGAGGAACCAGTGTAACCGAGAACTGGTGAGAGTGCTCCTCAAGGCTGCAGTCTGCTGGAGAGTAGACAGAGCTCTCTAGGGTTTCTTTCTATAAAGATATTAATCCCATTACATAACTAATTACACCACTCAAAGGCCCCACCTCCTAATACCATACACAGAGGGGTTAGGAATTTCAACATATGAATTTGAGAGGACACAAACATATTTGAGAGGACAAAAACACCAAAAATTTAATATCTCAAATATGTGCAAATAGTCCTTTTATTAATAAAATATTTCCAAACAATTATGATTATTAAAACAAATAATTATATAAAAAGAAGACTGAATAACAAAATTTTATCTCAAAATGTATTTTTTCAATCAATGAATACTGAGAATACAATTAATATTGCTTGGACATTGTGAAACTTCAGATTATTAAAGTGAGCCCCTGTAAACTTCCTGGAGTTATGAAAATGTTCTATATTGTGATTTGGGTGTTGGTTATGTGCGTGTACACATCTGTCAAAATGCACTGAATTATATGCTTAGGAGATATACATTTCATTATGAATCTTACCACAGTCTTTAAAAATGAGGCTCAGGTATTTGGAAAGTTGACAACCAAATGTACAACAATCACTCAAATCCTAATCAGGTTTCCCCTTTGGGCAGTATTTGGGGTGATAGTAAAGTGTCCTTCTACTCTGTGAGCTAAGCTAACCATTGGTGGGTGAAACTGGACACCTATGCTGCTGCTGCTAAGTCGCTTCAGTTGTGTCCAACTCTGTGCAACCCCAGAGACGGCAGCCCACCAGGCTCTGCCATCCCTGGGATTCTCCAGGCAAGAACATTGGAGTGGGTTGCCATTTCCTTCTCCAATGCATGAAAGTGAAAAGTGAAAGTGAAGTTGCTCAATCGTGTCCGACTCTTCACGACCCCATAGACTGCAGCCCACCAGGCTCCTCCATCCATGGGATTTTCCAGGCAAGAGTACTGGAGTGGGGTGCCATCACCTTCTCCGGGACACCTATGAGTGCAAACCAGAAAACTTCTGGCAAATATGTGTCTGGAAAGTGTGAAAACAGTAATATCAACCAAGGTGATCAGAACATACATTTGTGAAGGCAGAAAGAGAATATGATTGCAATTTAGAAAATGGAACCTAATTGAATGTTTAGAGAAAGGTAAGAGTCAAAACTCAACATTCAAATAACAAAGATCATGGCATCTAGTCCCATCACTTCATGGCAAATAGATGGGGAAACAATGGAAACAGTAAGAGACTTAATTTTTTTAGGCTCCAAAATCACTGCAGATGGTGACTGCAGCCATGAATTTAAAAGACGCTTGCCTCTTGGAAGAAAAGCTATGACCAACCTAGACAGCATATTAAAAAGCAGAGACATTACTTTGCCAACAAAGGTCTGTCTAGTCAAGGCTATGGTTTTTCCAGTGGTCATGTATGGATGTGAGAGTTGGACTGTAAAGAAAGCTGAGAGCCAAAGAATTGATGCTTTTGAACTGTGGTGTTGGAGAAGACCCTTGAGAGTCCCTTGGTCTGCAAGGAGATCAAACCAAGTCAGTCCTAAAGGAAATCTGCCCTTAATATTCATTGGAAGGACTGATGCTGAAGCTGAAACTCTAATACTTTGGCCACCTGATGTGAAGAACTGACTCACTGGAAAAGACCCTGATGCTAGGAAAGATTGAAGATGGAAGGAGAAGGGGATGACAGAGGATGAGATGGTTGGAGGGCATCACTGACTCAATGGACACGAGTTTGAGTAAACTCTGGGAGTTGGTGATGGACAGGGAGGCCTGTCCATCAAAGAGTCCATGGGGTCGCAAAGAGTTGGACACGACTGAGTGACTGAACTGAACTGAGCCACCTTTCTTTGTTCTAATCCCTAATATTGAGGACTTCTCTGGTGGCTCAGTTGGTAAAGAATCTGCCTGCAATGTGAGAGACTAGGGTTCTAGCCTTAGGTCAGGAAGATTCCTTGGAGAAGGGAATGGCAACCCACTTCAGTAGTCTTGCCTGGAGAATTCCTGGCAGGCTCTAGTCCATGGGGTTGCAAAGAGTCAGACAGGACTGAATGACTAATACTTCATCTAATTTTGAGGCAAACTTTTGTTTGCTGATTTAGACTTTTCAGGTAACCTAATTTTAGGAAATAAGTGCACCAAGTACAAGCTATGAATATTTAGACACTTGCAAAGGTTCATATAATTTATATGCTGTATTACTCATCAGTCTCCTTTAAATTTGTTTCAGCTCAGCTCAGTTTAGTGGCTTAGCTGTGTCTGACTCTTTGCAACCCCATGGACTGCAGCATGCCAGGCTTCCCTGTCCATCACCAACTCTCAGAACTTGCTCAAACTCATGTGCATCAAGTTGGTGATGCCATCCAACCATCTCATCCCCTTTCATCCCCTTATCTTCCTGCCTTCAATCTTGCCCAGCATCAGGATCTTTTCCAATGAGTCAGTTCTTCACATCAGGTGGCCAAAGTATTGGAGTTTCAGCTTCAGCATCAGTCCTTCCAATGAATATTCAGGACTCATTTCCTTTATGATCGGCTGGTTTGATTTTGTAAAGGGACTCTCAAGAATCTTCACCAACACCACAGTTCAAAAGCATCAGTTCCTCAGCACTCAGCTTTCTTTACGGTCCAACTCTCACATACACACATAACAATTGCAAAAACCATAGCTTTGATTAGACAGACCTTTGTTGGCAAAGTAATGTCTCTGCTTTTTAACATGCTATCTAGGTTGGTCATAGCTTTTCTTTCAAGGAGCAAGCATCTTTTAATTTCATGGCTGCAGTCACCATCTGCAGTGATTTTGGAGCACCCCCCCAAATTAAGTCTGTCACTGTTTCCATTGTTTCCCCATCTATTTCCCATGAAGTGATAGGACCAGATGCCACGATCTTCATTTTATGAATGTTGAGTTTTAAGCCAGGTTTTTCACTCTCCTCTTTCACTTTCATCAAGTGGCTCTTTAGTTTCTCTTTGCTTTCTGCCATAAAGGTGGTGTCATCTGCATATCTGAAGTTATTGATATTTCTCCTGGCAATCTTGATTCCAGCTTGTGCTTCATCTAGCCCAGCATTTTGAATGATATAGTCTGCATGTAAGTTAAATATGCATGGTGACAATATACAGCCTGACATATTCCTTTCCCAATTTGGAACCTGTCCATTGTTCCATGTCCATTTCTAACTGTTGCTTCTTGACCTGCTTATAGATTTCTCAGGAGGCAGGTCAAGTCATCTGGTATTCCCATCTCTTCAAGAATTTTCTGATTTTTTTAAAATATAAATTTATTTATTTTAATTGGAGGTTATTTACTTTACAATATTGTTTATTGGTTTTGCCATACATCAACATGAATCCACCATGGGTATACATGTGTTCCCCATCCTGAACCTCCCTCCTACCTCCCTCCCCGTACCATCCTTCTGGGTCATCCCAGTGCACCAGCCCCAAGCATCCTGTATCATGCATCGAACTGCTGTGATTCACACGGTCAAAGGCTTTAGCATACTCAATGAAGCAGAAAGTAGATGTTTCTGGGATTGCCATTTTTTTCTATGGAACCAATGGAGGTTGGCAATTTGCATTAAATTTGGTTAATGCAAGCCAATTCCTTTGTGTCTAACCATTTCTAAAGACCTCAATTTTAAGTTCATGCATCTTAAAACTGTGATGACTCCTTGTATTAGCACAGAATTTTTAGTTTTCAAGTGACAGAAACACAACTCAAACTTCTTTAAGCAAAAGCAGAAATTTATTTACTGGCTCATTTAACTTCAAAGTTCAAGGTTCTCCAGAAAAGCTAGATTCAGAAACCTGAATAATTTGCTTAGGAATACTGCATTCTTCATTGATAGGCTCTGCTTTCCTTTTGCCTTGACAAAATGGTTGTCAAAAGATTTAAATTAGTCCTAACTTCTAAGACATCCCAATGAGAAAAGAATCTCTCTTTCCAATAGTTACCCCCAAATCCTGCACAAGTATCTCCCTGGCTTGACTTGAGTCACATGGCTAAGCTTGTATTAATCACTGAGCCTAGGGAAACAGAATATGCCAACTGACTTGGGATCTGGATCCTAGACTTTCACTGCAGCTGGAAGGGGAGATGGCCTTGGCCTCTCCCAATTCATGGGGAATTAAGGGAAGGGGAGTTCCCAAATAGAAAGTAGAAGTACTAATACCAGGTGAAGGGAGAATAGAAGCTGGGCAGGTCAATATCCAGCATGCCCCTCAAAACCATACTGTAAGGCTTTGCCTGACCTTTTAGCCAATAATCCCTGACTCATCCTTGTTCCCTCTTTCCTTTATCCCTTGCCTTCCTACAATCAACACAGGAGACCGAGAAAGTAGGAGTGGGTCATGGCTTGTAAATATCTTTAAAAGCCAATCTATTCTAAATTTAAGAAGTAAATCAGATACAATGTGGAACTTGTATATTAAGGGTATGACCCTAGTAGTCATTCTTTTATAACTGAGAATCTGTGGAAAGCAAAAGATATTCTGAAACTAAAATAAATTTTTTTGAGATATGATCATCTGCTTTTGATTTTCTATTCTCCTCCTTTAGTTTGTTGAGACTAAATGTCATGGGGATTTTTTTTTTAATTACAATAAATCAAGAAGCAAAGTCTGCTATATAACAATAGATTATCTATTCATTCTGCAACTATTTGTTAAGCACCTACCGAGGGCTTCCCAGGTGGCTCAGATGGCAAAGTGTCTGCCTGCAATGAAGGAGACCTGTGTTTGATCCCTGGGTTTGATCCCTGGGTTGGGAAGATCCCCTGGAGAAGGAAATGGCAACCCACTCCAGTACTCTTGCCTGGAAAATTCCATGGACGGAGGAGCCTGGTAGGCTACAGTCCATTGGATCACAAAGAGTCAGACACAACTGAGAGACTTCACTTCACTTACTGTACGCCCAGAACTGGTTCTAAAAGAATATTAAAATTCTGTTTATGTGATTGTGAATATGTGAGCTAGTTATGATTTTGAGGATAATAATACACCCCACTTAAGCTTATAGATAAGGAAACTAAGGCACTAAAGTATTAAGTGTCTTGTTCTCAAATAGGCAGTCATTCATGGAGCTACAATTTGAACCTCCCCTGCAAAGTCAGTACTGTCAATCACATGACTGTATACTACTTGTAATAAGGCAATCACCAGTTTGGTGTCTGGTACATGATTGATGCTCAAGAAATTGCGGGGCAGAATTATCAACAGTTAGTCCAGGAGTAGGTGATTTGTAGTGATCCAGGCAACAGGTCCAGGATAGATATAAAGGAGGATTGAAATAAAATCCCAGGTATATAGTTCTTACGAGACTGACAGGAATAAAAGTGACTCCACCCTGGAAAGCTGCTGTACTTTATAGATGACTGTGGCACGGGGAACCAAAATAAGGGCCTGGGTCCCAGAAAATGGTTACAAAGAGGAAACGGACTCAGAAACAAGGCAGAATCCAAGTCACAAATTGTAACTCATACTTAGAAAGAGGCAAGCAAGGAAGTATGGCATGATTCCTTGTCACTCAGAGAGCTTTGACCAGCCTGGGAGATCCCAAGCCGCAGCTGGGCATCAGGCACCACACTAAGAGAATGGCAGTGGGAGCATGCAGCAGGCAAGCCCTACGAGGTACGTTTATAAATTATTGATGACAGCAAGTTGCTGGATTAGCCAGAGAGAGAGACATGGAGGGAGGGTGGGAGGGAAAGAAAGACAGGGAGAGAGGGAGGGAGAGAGGATGTGTGTGTGTACACGTCTGTGTGTTAATCAATCTTCTAGTGTGTAGGAAGCTATTTTTAGAACACATGCTTCCTAAGCTTCCTTTGGATTCCTAAAACATTTCGACAGCTACCTGGTCAAGATGATTCTTTAGAAAAATCAGTTCATTACTTGCAAGCAAACAACCAACAATAACAATGATGAGAATAAATTGTTTAAACTCTCACTCAAATCAATCACTACAATAAAAATGAAAGCCCTTAAAAAAAAAAAATTTTCAATGGAGTGGCTATTTAGACATCATCTTTACAATATGTAGGATCTTCCCAACCTTTCATTGTAGGAGAAATAAATGCAGTACCATGAAGAGTGACTAACCAATGGGTATTCTTAGGAAAAGACTGAGGAAATCAGCCAGATAATGATAAAGGGTTTTTCCCCACCCCGTTTTCCTTTCCCTTTCTTTCTTTTCCTTTAAATCCAGAATTTGAAAAGAAAAACCTGGCTTGGACTTAAGAAGGGGGCTGCTGCTGCTGCTAAGTCGCGTCAGTCATGTCTGACTCTGTGCGACCCCATAGACGGCAGCCCACCAGGTTCCCCCGTCCCTGGGATTCTCCAGGCAAGAACACTGGAGTGGGTTGCCATTTCCCTCTCCAGTGCATGAAAGTGAAAAGTGAAAGTGAAGTCACTCAGTTGTGTCCGACTCTTCACAACCCCATGGACTATAGCCTACCAGGCCCCTCCGTCCATGGGATTTTCCAGGCAAGAGTACTGGAGTGGGTTGCCACTGCCTTCTCCGTAAGAAAGGGGCATTGGATCCTAATTCTTCAGGCTGCTGCTTCTCCTGGCAACCTTTAAAGGAGAATGTGGGACTGTGCTGATACCATCCGGGTGAAGGACAGCTTCATTTCTATTTAAATTTACATCTGTTGCAAACTCACATCACAATTAAATGTGTTTCTTAGGCACCTTACTAAAATTGAGGCTCTTTGGCTCTTATGTAAATTTTCCATTACGTAGCTGTTAAGGAATGAGAAAATCCAAATTCTGGTGTACAATCTATTTTGGCAAGTATTTAAAATTTTCTGGGCCTGTTAATTCCTCTGCAAACCAAACACTTTTGACTAGATTCAATTTTTTTTTTTTTAAATGTGGCACTTTGGCAACATGGTAAAGTTTTTATATTCATAGGCTAAATATAGATAACATGCCCACATAAGGCAAATTATAATGAAGCAAGAATTATACCAGTTTGAGTCCTATGATCCATGAATTAAAAAGAAAATTCTGCAGAAATGGTTGGGAGACTCCAAAAATAATAATAACAATGTTAATGAAGTACTAAAAATAAGAGTAGGGGTGGATGTTGTAATATTTTTCTCTTTTTCATGTCATTCCTTTTCTGAGGTGTCAGATTAGGCATTAATTTTCCACCTCCAGGTGGCAAAGTACAGCAATCCGGCTCAGGCACTTGGGCCACCAGTAATTATCATAGCAGCCATTTCTCAAAATATAGCAGTCACTGTCCCAAACAGTGACCTTCCTGAATCCTTCACATACCCTTCCCCCAAACATACACACCATTTTACAGACAGGGAAACTGAAGTATGGAATTAGTGGCACAGACTAATGAATGGCAGCCTGGAGAATGGAGTCTGTTTTTCTTGGCTTCAAGTCTATGCTCCTTGCGCTATGCCATGCAGCTTCAGTGTTGGTAATACAGTGAAAGAAAGACAAAAGCATAACTTGGGGATCAAAGAGGAGAATGAGGCTGTAAACAGAACAAAATCCCTTGCACAAATATGTAATTTATTAAAGATTTATAGTTTCACAAAAGTGCCAGAGGCCTAAGTCTTTTTGCAAGGCAACTCACACATCTCTAGCGAGCAGCCAAGGAGTCCCTGAGCACCACAAGACAAGTGAAAGTCCCTATCTAGATGACCTTTAATTAAGGACTTTTCAGTGTTAAACTCACATCTGTCCTTTGATGATATTTAATTATTAACATAGAATAGTTCTTATCTTATAAGGGCGGATAGGTTACCCTTCTTAGTTTTCGTTCTAGGACTTTAACCTTCTCTTGGAGGATTGTCCTGTGACACAATCATAATGCAAACTCAGGTGAAGTTTGGAGCCAGTGAAGCAAAATGAGGAGGGATGAGCACTGGATTTAGTACTGGCCTAGGAGTGAAAGAGGGCTGAACTAAGCAGCTGAGCCTCTCCAACCCAGTCAGTCTCCTTTTGTACTTGGAGAATTCTTTTGTGAGGGACTGGCTGACCCTACAGAGAATGAGGCTAAATCCATGGCTAAAAATGAGGCTGAATGTCTGCTGGAGACCCCTCAGGGCTGTGTCTGATGGAGTAACTAAACTGAACAGAGACTAACTGCTGGCAATCCCTGAAAGCCGCTCTTTCCAAGCCTGGACCCTGAAGGGTTTGCATGATGTATGAGGCCTTTATTTGAGAGGCTAAGTCCTAAGAATTGTTTCTTGATCTCATCTTCTTTACTGGCTTCCTAAGCTCCAGCTCCATCACAGGTAAACCTGATAGAGATTTAGAGGTTTTGAGACATTTCTGGCACAAAATATACATATATATGTATGCATGTTGGTACTTATAAATATGTACTTCTCTTACCTCTTTCTATACACATACAAACACACAAGCACATTTCACTCACACACACACACATTGTTTTTTCCTAAGGCTCATGCATACTGATATCAAAAGCAACAAGGGAAGGAGAGGCCTAGAGGTAACATGAAGTCAAGGCTTCTAGGCTTCCACTAATTACATGTGGTTTTGGGTGAGTATCTCTGAAAAGTGACCTCCTCTTCATGTGGTATGTTGCTGTATGATCAGAAAGACTGGGTGTTGAAAAACTTTACATTCAAAATTAGACACAATTCTACTGAGGAGCCACCAAAAGCACAAAGTGCCTGGGAAGTAGAGGGATGGGAACTCTGACCTCTGACAGGTTTGGTTTTTATTGGTATCACAATGGGTCCATTACCTCTGCTTGTCAAATAATCTAACTCCAAGAGGCATTTTAAAACTTGGGGAGTGCGATTCCATAGAAGGTATCACTACACAGAGATGATCACTGTTAACATTTCTGTGCTTTTTCCCAATCTTTTTCTAATGCATGTGTGTGACCATCCTCTCCACATAGGTGGAGCCTGTCAGGAGCCTCCTCACACTCATCTTGTATGTAGCATTCCACACACAATGAGAAATTTCCATTTTACTAATAATTTCAAGCATATGAAATTAAAAGGGTAGAAACGGCCTCAGAGAGTACAAAACATTTTGCTTTAAAAACTCTTCTTCTCTACTTAGCACCTAGCTCACTCCTCCGTCCCACTGTATTTCCTGCCACCCACCCCACCCCCCCACCCTGCACGGAGTCAGTTGTGTTTCTCAACCTACAAATACCACAAGCAGGAAAAGGAAAAAAAAAAAAAAAAGGTTGGTATCTTGCTTCACAGCTACCACGTAATATCCAGGTGAAGGCAAATATGACACCAAGCATCACATTCATAAATGTATAGACATGTCATTTTCTGAGAACTATATTTATACTGTATAGTTTATCTCCTTGATTCACTAATACATTCTGTTCATTTCCTCATATGATTAAATATGCCTCATAAAAACATAACTTTCAAAGGCTTCCCAATAATAGTATGAAGTTCCAATGTAAGAAATTCCACGTGGATGTGACGTGAACTCTGCAAGATGTAAGAGGACCCTCGTCATAGAAGACCACGTGGAATTTCATCACCTTTACACTGCATGAGGACGATGAGCTTTCTTGGAGGCAGCAACAAGGAGATAGGGAACCTAATACTAACCCAATACTCATTATCCTATTTAGTTTTTTTTAAAAAAAAAACAACTTAGGAATTATTACTATCTCACTTCATATATGAGAAAACTGAGGCCCAGAGATCAAGTTAGCTGATATGGAATAGATCTTGGACACAGGGCCAGACTGGCTTGAATCTAGACCCTAGTTTTTTTCAGTTTCACTACACTGTGCCTCTGAATGGTAAATGAAATCTGAAAGGTCATATAAAAGGCCTCACAGAATCACATGTAGAAAAACCTTTAATAAATGTTATGAACAAGGATAGGAGATTCGGTTACTCAGAATCAGGGGGAAAATGCAATTCAGTATAGATCATATTTCGTTCCCTAAGCTTCCCAGCCCCTTCATGGATCACTGCCTTGTCACTGCGAAAGGGCTTGTGTAACTCAATGAAGCTATGAGCCATGCTGTGCAGGGCCACCCAAAGCGGATGGGTCATAGAAGACAGTTCTGACAAACATGATCCACTAGAGGAGGGAATGGCAAACCACCACAGTATACTTGCCATGAAAACTTCATGAACTGCATAAAAGGCCAAAAAGATAAGACACCAAAAGATGAGTCTCCCAGGTCTAAAGGTGTCTAATATGCTCTAACATATTAGGTGTCTAATCTACCTACCAAGTAGATGTGCTAGTCTAGATAGTGTTCCAGTAATGTTGGGTTGAGCACATTAAGAGGGATTTTTAAATATATGCTAGCTTTCATGCATTGGAGAAGGAAATGGCAACCCACTCCAGTGTTCTTGCCTGGAGAATCCCAGGGATGGGGGAGCCTCATGGGCTGCCGTCTACGGGGTCGCACAGAGTTGGACACGACTGAATCGACTTAGCAGCAGCAGCAGCAGCAGCAGCAGCAGCCAAATGTCATTGGCAGTACTTAATAATCTCGGCAATAAAATTCTGTACTCTATAAAATCATGATTTCTTAGGACATTTTAAAATTTTATTTGCTTAGTTTTTATTTCCCCTCCTTGTCTCTGTTGACTTACCCTCTCTAGGTGAGCTTCTCTGATACAAGCAAGGTGCAAGAGAAGCACTGAAGTAAACGAGCTACCAAGAAGGCCAGCAAGCCATGCCATCGACAAGAGCCATCAGTTTTTTATCTACACTTCAGGGTTTCTGACATCCAATGACGGCTGACACGCAGGACAGGAAATTACAGATACCACTCAACTTACACTGTTCCCTAAGTTGGTGGACAAACAATAGGGTGGCATGATGCCCAGAAGCGCGCAAGTATGTCACTTCAGGTATCTTTCTATTCACAGCCCCAAATATTCTCTATCAACTCTTAATGGAGCTCAAACTCCCTCCACACCTACCACAACTATTCAAGTCCTCTACATAATTCCTTCTCCCTTAACAAGCCTATGTACCCAACATAGGCTGGGAAAGATATGTTCTTATTACTGATGAGTTAATTTTTTGCTTAGCTCTACCACTTTAATATATTTTGTTCTACCAAAAAATGTAATATGAATTATTTCCAATCATGAACAACCACATATATTATGCCTTTTATGTACAGAACTTACATTTCTCTTTGTATTGCTTAGAGTAACAACCTGTCTATCCCAGGATTGCAGCCATGAAATTAAAAGACACTTACTCCTTGGAAGAAAAGTTATGACCAACCTAGAGAGCATATTCAAAAGCAGAGACATTACTTTGCCGACTAAGGTTCGTCTAGTCAAGGCTATGGTTTTTCCAGTAGTCATGTATGGATGTGAGAGTTGGACTGTGAAGAAGGCTGAGCGCCGAAGAATTGATGCTTTTGAACTGTGGTGTTGGAGAAGACAATTGAGAGTCCCTTGGACTGCAAGGAGATCCAACCAGTCCATTCTGAAGGAGATCAACCCTGGGATTTCTTTGGAAGGAATGATGCTAAAGCTGAAACTCCAGTGTTTTGGCGACCTCATGCGAAGAGTTGACTCATTGGAAAAGACTTTGATGCTGGAAGGGATTGGGGGCAGGAGGAGAAGGGGACGACAGAGGATGAGATGGCTGGATGGCATCACTGACTTGATGAACGCGAGTCTGGGTGAACTCGAGGAGTTGGTGATGGACAGGGAGGCCTGGCGTGCTGCGATTCATGGGGTCGCAAAAAGTCGGACACAACTGAGCAACTAAACTGAACTGAACCACTATCATCTGCATTCATCTTTACCAAACTAAGAGGAAAGGTCAGTATGAGTCAGGGAGATGAGAGCAACACCAGGAGGAGCAGTTCCAGGTGTGGGATGGAAGTAAAACCAGAGGCAACGGGACAGTCCCTGAGGCGGGCCTTCAGTACTGTGCTGAGGTGGGTGGGGAGGACATCTGGATCAGGAACTTCCTCCTTCTTTGCAAATGCCTCAGCGAGCCACGGCTGCCTTGCCCCGCCGGTCCCATCCCAACGTCCCCTTCACTTTTCCCTCAGTGGCTCCTGCTGCTATAACGATAGCCTTGGCAGCTGGCAGGGACAAGAGATGTGCACAATTAAAGTCTCTCTTCACTTCTTTCCAAGTCCTTACATAACCTCATGGTCTCTTGGACTGAAGAGAGCGTCCTGTCAAAAGCAAGAGGGATCAGAGGAAAGGAGGCAAAGAAGATTTACAGGGAAGACTCCTGAGTTCCCTCAAGTCTGTCACCTGGCAACAGTCTGAATTCCCCATCTCCCAGCCTGCCCCCCTGCGGAGGCACTCACAGCTCTAGGGTCCAGACAGCAATTACAATGAGCTGCCGACATGGGGGTCAAGGGAGGACTGACAGTATCAGCCTCATGTCATACAGACAGGCTGTGTGAGAGAGGCAAAGGCTTTCTTTACTCTGAAGCAGCATTTTATTTCTATTCAAAGATCAGTTACTCAAATTCTACGCTTAGATATATACCTCAAAGAACTAAAAATAGAGACTAATAGAGATACTTGTATGTTAGTGTTCATCGCAGCATTACTCATAATAGCTAACATGTAAAAACAATCCCAAAGTCCATCAAGAGATGCATGCATAAACAATATGTGGCATGTATATATATATATGAAAATGAAAGTGAAGTTGCTCAGTCATATTCGACTCTTTGCGACCCCATGGACTGTAGCCTACCAGGCTCCTCCATCCATTGGATTTTCTAGGCAAGAATACTGGAATGGGTTGCCATTTCCTTTTCCAGGAGATCTTCCCAACCCAGGGATTGAACCCAGGTCTCCCGAATTGTAAGCAGATGCTTTCCCATCTGAGCCACCAGGGAAGTCCATATATATATATATATATATACACACACACACAATGGAATGCTTTTCAGCCATAAAAAGGAATGAAGTTCTAATATATGCTACATGGATAAACCTCAAAAATTTTGCTTTAAGTGAAATAAGCCAGTAACGAAAGAAAACACATTTCATGGTTCCACTTAGGGGGAAATATCTGGAATAGTCAAAATCATAGAGACAGAAAGTAGATTATTATACCCTGCTTATTTAACTTATATCAGGCTAGATGAATCACAAGTGTAATCAAGATTGCCAGGGGAAATATCAATAACCTCAGATATGCAGACGACCACCCTTATGGCAAAAAGTGAAGAAGAATTAAAGAGCCTCTTAATGAAGGTGAAAGAAGACAGTGAAAAAGCTGGCTTAAAACTCAACATTCAAGCATCTAAGATCATGGCATCTGGTCTCATCACTTCATGGCAAAAAGATAGAGAAAAATTGGAAACAGTGACACTTTATTTTCTTGGGTTTCAAAATCACTGTGGACAGTGACTGCAACCATGAAATTAAAAGATGCTTGCTCCTCTGAAAAGAAGCTATGACAAATCCAGACAGCATATTAAAAAGCAGAGACATCACTTTGCCAACAAAGGTTTGTATAGTCAAAGCTATGGTTTTTCCAGTAATCATGTATCAATGTGAGAGATGGACTATAAAGAAGGCTGAGTGCCAAAGGACAGATGTTTTTGAACTGTGGGGCTGGAGAAGACTCTTGAGAGCCCCTTGGACAGCAAGGAGATCAAACCAGTCAATCCCAAGGGAAATCAACCCTGACTATTCATTGGAAGGACTGAAGCTGAAGCTTCAACACTTTGGCCACCTGATACAAAGAACTGATTCATTGGAAAAAACCCTGATGCTGGGAAAGATTGAGGGCGAGAGGAGGAGGGGACGACAGAGGATGAGATGGTTGTATGGCATCTCTGATTCAATGAACATGAGTTTGAGAAAAATCTGGAAGACAGTGAAGGACAAGGAAGCCTAGCGTGCTGCAGTTCATGGGGTCGCAAAGAGTTGGACATGACTTAGCAACTGAACAACAATATAACAGGGCCTGGGAGGAGAGTGGAATGGGGAATTATGTTTTAATTGCTATAGTTTCTTCAGCGTGCTGAAAAAATAGAGGTGACAGTTACACAACACTGCAAATGTAATTCATGCCACTGAATTATATACCCTTAAAAATTGCTAAAACAGCAACTTTTAGGCCATATATATTTACCACACAAAACAGATCACATACTCAGTCAGCATTCAGTTTCCTTGCTATTCAAGAACAGTTTTTTAAGGTTCTGCCAATCACTGGAAAGTTTGTTGATGTCATCAGATTGGCACATATTTTCTTTGATCTTTCTGCATTTCCTCATAGTCTGCTCTCTATTAGTAAAAATAATTACATAACATTTATGGAGTCCCAGGCACCCTTCAAGTCAACATGAATTAGAGAGTTTAATTCATATGAAAAGTACTTGCCGTATCATCCTTATTTTACCAAAGGAGAAGCATACATCCTTCCCAGTGCCACCCAGCAAATAAGAGCACAACCAGAATTCAGTCAGGCTCCAAAACCCACAGTCTTAACCATAACTCTAAAGCATCCTTGGAACTCTGCAATAGACATTTTGAGGGAACTTGTGAAAAATCACATTCATAGCCTACATCAGACTGATTGAAGCAGAATCTCTGAAGGTGGAATTGAGGAATCTTCATTTTTTTAAACTGTTTTTTGGCAGGGGTTGGGGTGCTGTGGGCTGTGCCTAGTGGCATGCAGGGTGTTAGTTCCCTGATCAGGGATTGAACCTGCACCCCTTGCATTGGGGAGCTCAGAGTCTTAACCACTGGACCACCAGGGAAGTCTGAGAATCTACATTTAAAAAAAGATCCTCACATGATCCAATTTCAAAACTTACTAGAAAGCCACAGGAATCAGTGCCAGGGTAGTAGGTATAAGTACAGACATATAAATTAATGAAACAGAAATGAAAGTGCTGTACACTCTGGCAGAGTATAGAGGATGGACTGACACCGGTTAGAGATGACTATATGAGATTGTAGAAGGAAAAGTTCTTAGGAAACTATAATAAATTATCCAACTGAGAGATGAAGACTGAATGATGACAAGAGATAAAGAGAGAGGGCCATTAAAATAACTGTGCCATCTAGCTTGGGTGATTGGTAAGAGAGTAATGCCATTTTCTAATAGAAAATATGGGAGTAAAGAGCAGATTTTTTTGAGATGAGAAACAGGACAATGATTTCAGATTTTTTTTTTTTAATTTAAGCAGCCTGTGAGGCTTTTCAGAGTAGCTTGGCAGTATCAGTCAAGATATGTGCTAGAGATATAAATCTGGGATTTAGGTGCTCATAGGTATTAACTGAAACTGTGGAGGAGGTGAGATTCTCTGAAAAGGTCAGAGATGGGTTGAGCACAAAGCATTAGGGAATACCTATATTTAAGGGGTAGCAGAAAAAGCAGCACAGTTAATGGAGGTTGAGAAATAGATGGAGACATAGGAGAAGAACTAAGAGATTGCAAGGCAGACATTTCTAGGAGAATGTGGACACAACACACCCATCAATAAAGTACTTATTATGATACTGCCAGTTGCAAGAAGCAGAAATACACTTGAGCTCACTTAAGTGGAAGAGGAGGATTTAATTACAGAATTCAGGAGTGTTTCACTTAAATCTATAGGCAGACCATGTGGCTGGGCCTCTCAGGGGGCTAAAATCAGAAATTGGACAACTGTCATGAACCAAGGGGGTATATCTGCTCAGTTCTTTAAACAACTGCTTCATTTATCTCTCTGCAGACTCTTTGCTGTTGCCCACCTCAAAGTGCCTGGTTTACATACTGAATAATTTACATATTGAGTATTATCAATTCCAAGTCATTAGAAAAAGGATCTGACTGGACCCAGTTGGATCAGGTGTCTACCCATGAGCCGATCAATCATGGGCATGGTGGGGATAAAGGAAGATACACAGAACAAACATGGCAGCCATGAGCCATTTCTGCAAATAAAGAGAGTAATTTAACTTAGAAAAGAAATGTTCTGAATTTGGCAGATGCCCCCAAAGATTCTTTACCAGCTGAGCCACAAGGGAAGCCTAAGAATACTGGAGTGGGTAGCCTATCCCCTTCCTGACCCAGGAGGCTAACAGCGGTCTCCTGCATTGCAGGCAGATTCTTTACCAACTGAGATCCCTCGGTTGGGAAGATCCCCTGGAGAAAGGAAAGGCCACTCGCTCCAGTATTCTGGCCTAGAGAATTCCATGGACGGTATAGTCTGTTGGGTCAAAAAGAGTCGGACACAACTGAGCAACTTTCACTTTCCCCAAAGATACCTACTTAAATCTTAAAGTGACTACACAAAGATTTGATTGCCCATTCATGGAGGCATTAATTACAAGGAAAGCTGTGAGAACCCTGACTCTGTTTTTCTCTCTTCTGTTTCTTCTTTTAGCTCAGAGGAAAAGGTGCATTAATGTCTGTATGGGTTTCTCTGTAACAGAGACAAGAAAAAAAGAAATTGCTTGTGAAACGCCTTGACATCCTTAGGTCAAAAGATCTAAACAAACACAAAGGGTTTTTTTATTTTTTTTTTTATGGAGAGCTAGAGCTTTCCTGTTGTTTTTGCCTTCGGCTGGGTCTCATTGATTTCCCAAATTGTACTTGCTGCTTTCTGGCTTTCATTAATCAAACTGCCACCTGTGATAGACTGCTGGGCCCTCATCTTATTTTGATTAATTCCATTCTCTCATTCATCTCTCTGGCACAGTTTGCGGTGGATGATTTGTTAGAGGCAGAGCAGGATGAGGGAGGACTAGAGATTTGGAACAGTGGAGTCTTCTCTAGTCTAATCTGACTGAGTCTATCTGTTAATGGAAATATTCCCACCTCTCCCCTCATTCCTTCCAGCTCCAAGAATAGTGGTACCAGCTGTACTTGCCTGAACCATATCTAAATTAATAAAATAAAGTGGGATTATTGACATTTTCTTGCTTCAACTAGCAAATGTGCATCTTTGAATTTTTATCAACTAAAATGCTCTCATAATGGAATATCACAGAAATGGGCTTGACATAAAAATAATGCACACTTTACTCATGCTAATTATGCATTTGTATTCCTCTTACTCGTGTTGTTCTTTTATCTATTTTTCATTTCAGAAATTAGTATTAAACTAAGGCAGTTAAAGGAACGCAATGTAATGTACTAGGCAGGAAAGGAGTTTTGTGGTCACATGTGGTCAGACTTGGTCTTATTGCCAGTTCTATTACCTAAGACCTGAATGACCTGGGGGAAATTATTTAACCTTTCTAACATTCCTTTTCAAATCTTTATTATGCTCTTTAGAGGTTTTAAATGATACATGCAAAGAAAGCACCATTAGTATCTGACACATAGTAAGAGTTGACTCATTGGAAAAGACTCTGATGCTGGGAGGGATTGGGGGCAGGAGGAGAAGGGGATGACAGAGGATGAGATGGCTGGATGGCATCACCAATTCGATGGACGTGAGTTTGAGTGAACTCCGGGAGATGGTGATGGACAGGGAGGCCTGGAGTGCTGCAATTCATGGGGTCGCAAAGAGTCGGACACGACTGAGCGACTGAACTGAACTGAACTGAAAGATTAATCATAGTTTAAAAAAAAAATATTTTGGTGTGGAGAGACTGACTTCTTAGTCACACTGTTCAGAATCTTTGTTTCAGATGTCCAGATAGAGGAAGAGTTTAATGCATGGATAAACCCAGGAGAGATCTGGGAGCCTGGTTTAGCAGAGGAGAAAAGTGGACTTTTTGCTGGTGGAGATGGTGTCATACTCTCTTTTGGATCACATAGGAAAGTGTGACAATTAATGGTTTGAGATCCCGCATGTTTTTCACACTTGGGAATGAGAACATCTGATGGTCTTTGGCACTGGTCCACCACTGTCTATTTGCATGAAGAACTGAGGGGGCTCCTAGGCAAGAACTCTTCTAGGTTTGACACTGGAGGCTACAGGCCAGGCTCCATAAGGAGGGTGATACTGAATGCATCAGCTACTCAAACGGCCCATGGTCCTGATTCTGGACCTCATGCTTAAACTAACATTAAAAGATAAATGACCTTCATTTACACCTTTGTAGGACATCAAGAACACAAGGCCACATGGCTTTGTAACCAGCTTAATAATACAGGTCAGTGTGAACTAAACCTCCCCACCTTGAGAAAACTTCTAGAACCTAAAGAAGTCAAGGACACAGTGGCCTGAGCAGTACACTTGATCATTCAGAAAATGAAACAGCAAAAGAAGAAATAGGTGAGGGCCCTTGGCAAGACCTTGAGGCAGGAGCTGCCATGGTGGGGGTATGGGTAGAATGAAGGAAATGCCACATGTGGCTACTGCTGTAATACTCATTTTACCCTCTTAAGATGTAGCGTGGGAAATAACTGATGTTTGTGGAATAAACTTCTACTAATTAAGCAATTTATATGCATCATACTTCTGTATTGTCCTTTTTTATTTATTTTGCTTCTGGGGATTAAAATTGAAGTTAAACAGTTCAAAGGAATGTGTGGTATAAACATGGGCTTTGGCATCTGAGAGGGACTTGGGCAAGTTACTTCATGTCTCCATGCCTTTTATATTTCATCTATAAAATAGGATTATTGGGAGATCTAATTGGATGATGTGTGAATGTGTGCCTGACTCTAATAATAGAGTTTTCTGCATAGCAATAACCAGCTATAAACTGCTTAGCAAGAATTCATGTATATAACTGCTTTTCCATATTCTCATAGTTGAAGATAGAAACATAAAAAAGAGAACTCAAAATTAGTATAAAATTAATGAGGAAAGACGTCTGCAGTGAGAGAAGCAGTTTGATTCACTCAAGAAATAAATTAAAATAATTCAATTGTAAAGAACATGTCTCATACTTATTTAATACTTTCCAATTTTTTTTTTTTTTTTTAGCAGTTCTAGGTTCACTTTAGTAGACGCTCTGTAAATAAATACTAATGTATTGATTTAGGGTGTCCCTCAAATTTCAGATATTAATAATGCAACAGATAATAACAAAAGTAGAGCCATAGGACTAGAGTCAGGAGACTTGAGTCAAGACCTAGTTTTGCCCACTAATTAGCCACGTGACCTTGGATAAGACTTCAGGCCTTAGCATATTCGTCCTTAAATTAAAGAGCTTCCTCCAAATTCTTTCTGGGTTGAATATTCTATATTTTTAAACAGGCTCTGAAGACCTAAAAGACGCTTATCATGAAGGACAAAAGGAGCATAGAAATAGCACATAGGAGGGTCCCAATGAAAAAATTCACAGTGTTGCAGGCACTAACATTATGTGAGAATCAGAGGAACAGTAACAGTGTGAACAACCATTTGAGCACCTATCAAGTTTCAAGCATTGTGCCTAGTGCTTTACATACATTATTTCATTTAATCCTTACAACAGCCCTGTGAAATAAGTACTAATAGTCCCAATTATAGCTAAGAAAACTGAGCTTCAGACACTCAAAAATTTCAGGGACCACTTGTTCATATATTAACTTGATAATCTGGTTTTCCCTTCTTATTAACAAAGAGAACTGGATTCAGATTGGAATTATGTCCATAGCCTTGGTTTGTTTATTATGGTTCTTAACCTTTACTGAATTACTCAGGGAATTTGATGAATGTTGTATGGATGGCAGCAAAGATCACAGACCCTTTGAAGCACATTTATGGTTTAGAACATCTCTTAGATAAAGAGTCAAATCCTGCCCATAGTCTTTAAAAAGCAGCCTAAGAGAATCCAAGAACATCTAAAGTAACTGTTAGAGAGTGCTTCAAAGGTCTAAGAAGGTGATAAAAATTGTTGTCACTCTTATCCTTTCAGGATAACATGTTTTCTCATTTCTTAAGTCTTCTTCGACCTATATATCTATTTCACTGAGGTGAGAGTGCTTACCTTGGAGCAATAAAAGGCGAATCATTTGTCCTAGATTATTGCACTGCCTTTGATCTACTTTTCCATGGGTTTCAGTTCTGGATCTTTACCATATTCCCACTGGATTTCTTGGGTAAAGATGATCACTAAATACTTATGAGTATTTATGGTAAGTTTGGTGATAGCACTTCAGCCTACATTCCTACAACTGTAATCTGCCCAGGCTGAATTAGATTGTAAGCAGTTGCCATCGTGCCACTTAAAGGCCTTTCAAGTGAAAATGGCCAAGAGCCAGATGATGCAGGGACCTTATTTTCATTACTCTGTACTACACACCTGGGGAGCTTCCCTGGTAGCTCAGATGTTAAAGAATCTGCAAGTAATGCTGGAGACCTGGGTTTGATCCCTGGGTTGGGAAGATCCCCTCCAGAAGGGAATGGCAACCCACTCCAGTATTCTTGCCTGGGAAATTCCTTGTACAGAGAAGCTTGGCGAGCTACAGTCCACGGGGTGACAGAGTTGAACACAACTGAGCGACTAACACTTTATCACATCAAAGGAAGCTACTGGAGAGTTTGAAACAGGGGACATATGACCTGGTCAGATGTGATTTTCCAAAATGGCACTCTGACTACAGGAGGAAAAGACTTGGAGAAGATTCAGAACTAGCATGATAAAAACTAAATAGAGACTTAGGTCATCCTGTTTCCCTTGAGCTCCCTGAAGGAGAGACCTTGTAAATCTTTCTCATGATGGTGTCCACAGCACCTAGCATACAGTCTAGTGCCGTGTAGATTGTTGAATTAATCAGTGACAGAATAAAGAAAGAAAAGCTCCTTGAAGGCAAGAAGAGTTCTTTGTTACTAGTCAGTCTGTGAAGGATACTGTTTACAAAGAGGGGTCTTGGTATCAAAAGTGCACAGTGACACCGCATAACTTTCAGTGAATTATAAGCTCCTGAAAGGCAGCAAGTGTGACTATTTTTCTTTGCGTCTCTGCTTGCCCTTCCTCCTAGCACATTAGCACACTTATTTGTAAACAATAAGCTAGTAACAAATGCTTCCTGAATGAAAATTCTATTTGTAGACGAGTAGAGTTTTTTTTTAAACAAACTGCTGAAACATCATTTTCAACATTCTTATATCTTCCTACACTTACCAGTGCCTCTTAAAGGGGCTGGGGCTGATTCTCAGAGTTACAGCTATGAAAAACTGCAAGAAGTAGAAACAAAGAACGTCCAAATTGGAGAAGGCTTTAGAGTCATCTGATTGCAAGCACCAGTACAACTTATGTGGGTATTGCTCTCTACTTTAGGCTCATGCCTGACCCTTACCTGACTTCTCTGAGTTCTGTCCTCATTTCTTTCCAGCTCTGAGTAGTACACACTTGTACAACTCTTAAATCCATCTGAAAATTTAAAAATGGATGAAATCCTGGGTGATGCCGTAAATGTCATTCATCTTGGTTCAGATGACCTTTCTTTTTTTAGCATTACTGAAAGGGGGACCTTCTGGGTCAGGAAGTGCAGGGAGTTGTAGAAGTAAGAATGGACAATGGTTATGTTGGAGCTTCTTTGTGGGACTTTGCAGTGTGTGCCACTTGTCCCTTAATTAGCAAAGCAAAGGTAGCTTGGGTAGATGTTGGGATTATGTAAATTCGCTAGTGAATAATTTTATCATAAATATAGCACTCCTGGGCTCACCAGTAGAATTTTTATAGCTCTTATCCATTTACAGAATGCTTTCTGAGATCTTATGTCTTTTCATCAGTGCTTGTTTTTCCACATAAGTTCTTAAAAAATGTCAGTAATGAACTCTGTGACAAGCACTGTGATTTGTGCAGTGGGCCACACAAGAGGACTTGCCCCTGTAATACTTAGCATGTTTATGTTGCCAGCAACAGAAAATTTGACTACCATGATGCAAGGCTATCAGATTGTTAAAAACAAAAGATAGGATAGCAGGCTTGACTAGAATAGGATCTGGAAGATCTAGGGGGCAAGTTAGCAGAAGATAGCTTTCCCAGGACACTGCCACTCAGTTCAATTCAGTCGCTCAGTCGTGTCCGACTCTTTGCGACCCCATGAATTGCAGCACGCCAGGCCTCCCTGTCCATCACCAACTCCCGGAGTTCACTCAGACTCGCATCCATTGAGTCAGTGATGCCATCCAGCCATCTCATCCTCTGTTGTCCCCTTCTCCTCCTGCCCCCTATCCCTCCCAGCATCAGAGTCTTTTCCAATGAGTCAACTCTTTGCATGAGGTCGCCAAAGTACTGGAGTTTCAGCTTTAGCATCATTCCCTCCAAAGAAATCCCAGGGTTGATCTCCTTCAGAATGGACTGGTTGGATCTCCTTGCAGTCCAAGGGACTCTCAATTGTCTTCTCCAACACCACAGTTCAAAAGCATCAATTCTTCGGCACTCAGCCTTCTTCACAGTCCAATTCTCACATCCATACATGACCACTGGAAAAACCATAGCCTTGACTAGACGGACCTTTGTTGGCAAAGTAATATCTGCTTTTGAATATGCTATCTAGGTTGGTCATAACTTTTCTTCCAAGGAGTAAGCGTCTTTTAATTTCATGGCTGCAATCACCATCTGCAGTGATTTTGGAGCCCCCCAAAATAAAGTCTGACACTGTTTCCACTGTTTCCCCATCTATTTCCCATGACGTGATGGGACTGGATGCCATGATCTTCGTTTTCTGAATGTTGAGCTTTAAGCCAACTTTTTCACTCTCCTCTTTTACTTTCATCAAGAGGCTTTTGAGTTCCTCTTCAGTTTCTGCCATAAGGGTGGTGTCATCTGCATATCTGAGGTTATTGATATTTCTCCCGGAAATCCTGATTCCAGCTTGTGTTTCTTCAAGTCCAGCATTGCCACTAGAACAAACCAATTGTTTTCCCCTATGTTTGTGATACTCTGTTCAACTTTCAAAGCCCTGGGAAAGAATTCCAACTCACTCACTTATCGTTAGGGAAAGGAATTGCAGAAATCTCTGATAGCTCATTCTATCAAGACTACATACAACAGAAGAAAGGTAATTTCCCAAAAGAAAAACAAGCTACTATTTCTGAAGTAGAAAAAATGGATACTGAATAACCAAAAACCAGCATATGACTACTACAATTGGTTTCCCTGAAGATTTTTACAATTGGGCTTAGAAGACATCACATATGTTCAAGAAGAGTTAAAGAGATAAGGATTGAATAGCCACAGACATCAACAGCACAAATACCTCAAGGAAATAGTCTGATGAAATCTCATATAAATAGTCATACTGAGGATAAAAACTATGAGTTTAGAGAAAAATAAATGACTAGGAAAAGTCAGGCAGCCCCCATACAGAAGGAGCAATTTTTTAAGCTGGGCATGGTAGGATGGGTAGAATTTGATTAGGTGGGTGGTTGTTCAACATGTATTCACTCTTGGGTAGATTTCACATAGAAGGTTCAGGGTGTACCTTGATTCAAACAGTTCCTAGAATTAAATGCGTTAACTAATTATTGACCAGCAAAAGACAAAACATATAGCATACTTAGAACAAGAGTCTTTCTCACAGTAAGTACTTTAAAAATGTTAACTATTGTTAACATTATCATTATCATCATAAATTTTAAACTGTTATTCTAATTACACATCACATTAATTTTTATAGGGTTTCCCAGAAGGTGCATTGGTAAAAAAGCAGCCTGCCAATGCAGGAGACACAAGAGACATGGGTTCGATCCCTGGATCAGGAAGATCCTTTGGAGTAAGAAATGGCAATGCACTCCAGTATTCTTGCTTGGAAAATACCATGGACAGAAGAGCGTGGTGGGCTACAGTCCAAGGGGTCGCAAAGAGTCGGATGTGACTGAATACATACACACAACACACAAAATATTTGTGTGTCTCCAAAAGAATGTATCTCTCTCTGCCTTATATGTTATAGATTCTGACAAAAAAATCTCCCAAAGACTGTGTCCCTGAGCTGATTGAAAACTGATCTTTGGGACTCAGATTTAAAAGGTCAGCCAGTGCAGCCATAACTAGATTTGCACCTAAATTAGGGTATTTTTAGATGCGCTCAGGTTGATATAACTACACCCTCTCTAACATGCTATTCTAGTGTTGTCACTCTCCTTGACAAGACATTCTTATTTGTGTCAAATCAAGTTATTTTTCTGTAATATTTATGTTTGCTAACCCTTGTAGAAATGGAAAACAACCTGTCACCCTCCCCCTCACAATAATTCTTACACTTGAATGCTATTGTCATTTTTTGGCTTCTTCCTCTCCAAGCTAAAAACACCCTGGCTCCTTTTATCTTTCTTTATAGCTTCCCAGCTCTTAAAAATGCTGTTGTTGCTTTATTTCAAGATCACTTTCAGTTTCTCCACATCTCCTTTAATGCTTACTAGAAAAAAGTTATATAGAGTATGTGATCATAGGGAGTTCCCATGAATAGGGCCAAGAGACCTCTTGAGATACAATAATAATAAACAACTGTGGAGTTTATTATTAATAAACTTAATAAACAACTATACCATACATGCTTTATAGTCAAAATACTTCTATGAATTAACTATTACTATCCTTATTTCACATGTATGCAAAGTTTCAGAGCTAGTAAATGCATAGACAGGACAGTGATTAGGTCTATTCAATGCCAAAGCCTGCTTCCTTAAACCCCAGGCTAAATTCCAGCCCACTGAGTTTGGGACCACAGTAACAAACAGATGACTGGATGAAAAGAAACCAAAATGCTCTACCTTAGAGCAGCGCTTGTACAAGTTTTCCCACTCTAGTATTCAGAAGACAAGGAGAGAATCACCACACAGTCTATCAGAAATGGGAGAGATTCTTTGGGAATTCACCTGTTTTCTTAAAAGTTCATGAAAGTCTTGCTTTCCATTTAATACCATAGTCACATTTATTCAAACATAAAAAAGGTTAAAATTACAAAACAATAAAGCAAGATGGAATCTCTAAAATGGTACATCATCTTTACACTTTGAGTTCTCTAGGACTATGGGAAGCGCAAACTGAGAATTAGAGCCATAGATTTGGCTAGAATAACTTTAGCATAGGAAATAGTTCAAAGAAGTTGTCATGCTTTTCCTTAGAACTCTCTCCCCAAATCATCTTAGCAAAGCACTGTAAGATATCAACCATCACTCAGAATTACATCTTTATGTGCCCTCTAATATAACACTGCAAAATACCTGCTAATACAACTCAGTGTCTATGGTATGGGGTTATTTAGAGTAATCTAGGTAAAATTTGAGGGATAACTACCTACAATGATGATGGCCATTTTGAAAGGATTGATTTGTTGCTTTTTATTCTGGTAATAATGAAATATTATGGAAGAAGCTTCTCAGATGGTGCTAGTGGTAAAGAATCCACCTGCCAATGCAGGAGATGTAAGAAATTCGAGTTCTACCCGTGGGTCAGGAAAATCTCCTGGAGTAGGTAATGGCAATACACTCAGTATTCTTGCCTGTAAGACTCCATGGTTAGAGAAGCCTGGCAGGCTACAGTCCATGATACTGCAAAGAGTCAGACACAACTGAGCACATAGCACAGAAACGTGAAAAAAGAGCATGTGAGAAGTAGCTGTTTAATAAGGTCCTTCAGAGTCTAAAGCAATAGTATGAATTTAAAAGAGAACGAAAATGTTTCCTGCTTTATCAACCTTATTTTCATTGATATCTCTACTAACATGGGTAGCTCTACTTGAGTATTGGTTGTTGGAGCGAGGAGGAAAGCCTGTACTGAGCTCCTGAAGTTTGGCCCCAAACAAGGGGGATCCTATAATTTATCATTCAAACTGGGGCACTCTGAAGCAAAAAAGGGGGCATTATTAATAATTAGGCCTAGACAGCAGTCATAAACTGGGACTGTTTTGGGCAAACTAGGACACAAGGTCACATTACCCACAATCAATTCTTCACATGCAGTTAAAGGCCAAGGATGGTTGATAATACTAAAAACTTAATGTTATCATACCTCATTTCAGGTTGCTTTTTTGGTGATACTTATGACTACTTTTGAGATTTGGGTGAGAAGTGGACTTTCAAATTTAAAAAAGCCTTCAGCCCCACCCCTGTCAATTCCTTTACAAATGTGACTTTCTTCTTCCCCTACCTTAAGTGTTTGTGTGTTTGTCTATTTGCCAATAAATACATCTAAACAAGCAACATCATTGTTTATTCATCTCAAATTTATGTTCCATTTTGATCATGAGATTTTTTTTTTCAGCAATGAAGTGGTTAGTCACTTTCTCATCTTATATCTCAGTATGTGTGTTTGCTCTTAATTGTACTCTGTGTAAACACTGAATTTCCATTTTATTTTTCAAGGATTTTTTTCAGACAATTTATAGTAAATTTTATTTCTGTCTTTAAAACTGTTAGTAAGACAGGAACCTTGTCAAGCTAAATCAGATGGCATCTTAATTAATAGTTGCTGATATCAATCACAGGACTACTTAGTGTGACACCAGTGAAAAAGGCTTCCAAGGTCATTCTAATGGCCATTAACAGATAAACTCATAAACTTCAGTGATTTAACAAAACAGAGGTTGTTTTTGTTTTACTCTCGTCAAAACTAAAATGGTTACTCCTAACCTGTAGGCTGACTCTCCTCTGCGCAGTGACTAAGAGACCTAATTTCATTTCACCTTCTTGTTCTGAGGCTAGGCATGGAGACGGTAAACATCAGGTTCAGCCATTTTTTCTTGGCCAGAATTTAGCTGTATGAACACACTTCCTGAAACAAGTTTTGGGAATGTAGTTTAGTTGAAGTCCCAAAATGAAGAGGAAACAGGTTTGGTGAACACCAAGGCATCCTATGCCACAGAAGTGATTTTTTAATACTATTTGCTTGACACATTGAGTTAAGAACTGTACTTAGTCAGGTAAGTTCAGAACCTACTCTATACCACATCTCCTTAGTGTGCAAATAGAACAGTCCTAAAGCTTTATTAAAGGCCTTGCAGAGGCAATAGATTAAACAGTCATGTATGACCTTGAGCAATTCACTTTATGAGCCTCAATTTTCTCAACTGTATAATTTATGCAAACGTACCTAACACCATTCGTGGCACATAGTAAGTTCTGGTAGTTAAGATTACTTCTTATGGCTTCACAAGGGATTATGCTATACACCAGTATTTGATTCACTGTAGGTTTTGTAGTATCTTTCTTATCAAGGAAGCTAAATTCACTGGTTATCTAGTGGACATATCCACCCTAAGGCATCATATTACCTTTCTCAGTGCCTAGGGCTTCCTTCAGGCCTTCAAGACTTGTCAAGCAATAACTGATGGCCCATTTTATGCCTGCAAGGTGCTATTGATAATCTAGTTTATCAATTCATGATTCGATTATTTCTTTATTCTAATCAGGCTTTCTTTTCTCTATTAGTAAAAGCACTTTATTCTGGGTTATCTCAGAGATACTTCATCAGACACTTTTATAGGATACAGTAAATATTAGTTTAAGAATTACTGGCATTGACAGCTATAAATTGTTAGAAATCAAGAAATCATCTTCAGGCCAGATTCCCATTAGACACTGTTTTCTGGCAGTGTATATACACTGCCATTTTCATTTTTACATTTCCCTTCAGGAAAGAGAATGTCATGGGCTTATAATAGAGGAGGAAGGGAAAACCACAATAATAGGCACTTAACCTACATTAACTCATTTTTTCCAGTTTTACTGAGATATAATTGACATATAACATTATATTAGTTTATGGTATACAACATAATGATGATATATTTATGTGTTATAAATATTAACTTATTCTCATAAATACAATCCTATTAGATATTGGTACCCTCATATTAATAAAATGAGTAAGCCAAAATTCAGAGAGATCAGTTGACTTGTCCAGTTTTGAGGAAGCTTTAGGTTTCATAGAAGACACATTCTTCTTTCTAGCCCAGAGTTTCTCAAGGTGTGGTCCAGAAACTGTTGACTTTTAGAATCATCAGAGCCCCAAGCAAAATCTACATAGGACCAAAATCTTGGAGGGTGGATCTCAGAAACCTGAATTTTAAATATCATCACAGGTCATGTTTGGAGACAAACCAGCTGGTCTCTACCACTGCTATCCCTACTAAACCTACTGTTCCACAGAAATCAATGTAGCTGAGGTGTTATGCTATGACCTGCTGGGACTAACTCCGATGGACATCCTCACTCCTAATCTTAGAGTCTCACACCTTCATTTGATGACACTGATCAGTCTTTTCTGGAGAATTTTATCACCTTGGCTACCAGCAGTACAATTTCTGCTCATGATTCTACATGCACTCTTTTCTTTTCTATCCTCTGTGTGAGTTCTTGTGCCTACACTTTAAATGCTAATATTCTCCAGAGGTATCCAAGGCCCAGCTCATTCACACTCTCTTCCCACAGGGTTGCTACAAACTCTTACCTGCTATTTGTTTTTCCTGCCTAGAGATTCAAACACACCTACCCAGTGATCCATTATGTGTCTGATTGTCTACTTCAATATTCAACATAACCCAGACAGAACTAATCATTCACACACATGGACAGTACTATTTTAGTTCTGAAAAGAATCTATTAAACTTTTTATTGAAATATATCCCCAAAAGAGTATAAGTCATAAGCTTGGATCACAGAGGAATGAATTTCCAGAAAGTGAACACACCCATGTAAGCAGCACCCACAACAGAAAATAGGCCAGTACGAACTTCCCTGGTGGTTCAGTGGTTAAGAATCAGCCTGCCAATGCAGGGGACATGGGTTCAATCCCTGGTCTGGAAGTTTTCTCCTGCTGCAGGGTAACTAAGCTCGTGTGCCACAACTAGAGAAAGCCTCTGCACAACAACAAAGACCCAGTGCACCCCAAAATACATAAAACAATTTAAAGACAGGCCAGGGCTTCCGGGGGGATCCAATGGTTGAGAGTCCACCTTGCAGTACAGGGGACACTGGATATACCCCTGGTGCAGGAGGATCTCACATGCTGTGGAGTAGTTAGGCCTGTGCACCACAACGACTGAGTCTATGCCCTGCAACTACTGAAGTCTGGGAACCTACAGCCTGTGCTCTGTAAAAACAGAAGCCATCACAGTGAGAATCCCATGCACTGTAACAAAGCATAGCCATCACTTGCTGCAACTAGAGGAGGCCTTCATGGAGCAACAAAGACTCATCACATACAAAATATAAGATAAATAAATAAAATTTTAAAAAATGGCCAATAGATAACCAGCAGCCAGTAGCCCCCGCCCCAACCCGTTTTAATCACTATCTTCCCCATTTTAAAAGTATCACTATCCTGACCTCTTATATCATAGATTGATTTTGCTTGTTTTTCAACATTATATAAATAAAATCAAAGAGTACATTCCTTTTGTGCTTCGCTTCTTTAACTAAACAGTATGAGACTCATCCATGTTGTTGTATGTAGCTGTAGCATGTTTATTCTCATAGTTGCATGAAACTCTATCATGCTGTTGTTGTTGTTCAGTCGCCCAGTCATGTCTCACTCCTTGCGACCCCATGGACTGTGGCACACCAGGCCTCCCTGTCCCTCACCATCTCCCGAAGTTTGCCCAAGTTCATGTCCATTGCATCGGGCATGCCATCCAGCCGTCTCATCCTCTGCCACCCTCTTCTCCTTCTTCCCTCAGTCTTTCCCAGCATCAGGGACTTTTCCACTGAGTCATCTGTTTGCATCAGATGACCAAAATGCTAGAGCTTCAGCTTTAGCATCAGTCCTTCCAATGAGTATTCAGGGTTGATTTCCCTTAAGATTTACTGGTTTGATTTCCTTGCTGTCCAAGGGACTTGGATTCTATTATGTTAATAAACTACAATTTATTTTCACATTCTACTACTGCTGGACATTTTTATTGTTTCAGGTTTAGGACTATTATCACTAGTGAAGCTATAAAATTGAGGTACATGATTTTTCGTGAACATATTATACATTTCTGTTAAGTATATATCTAGAAGTGGGATTTCTGGCTCAAGGTTTTAAGTTTGATCTAACCTTGGATTTTTCCAAACATTTTTCCAAAGGATTATGCTGATTTGTACTACTACCAACAGCATATAAAAGTTCCAATTTTCCCATCCTCACCAACAGTCGGTATGGTTTATCGTTTTTTCCTTCATTTTGGCCATTCTGGTGGGTGTGCATTTAATCTTCATTTTCCTGAAGACTAATCACTAATCATTTTTCAAGTTCTGTTTCATAGATTGGTGCCACCATCCCAACCACGAACTAGAAATCTAGGTCTCATCCATACCTCTCTCCTTCCCTCTCCTCGCATGCTAATTTTACCACATAAATATTTCTCAAGTCCTTTAGCTCACTGCTATCAATTAATTTTCAAAATCTTAATTCAGAGCTCAATTACTTCTCAATTTGTTTACCTCTATGGCTTCCTAAGTGGTTTCCCTTCTCTTAGTTCCCAACTAAATTATCCATAAAGCCATCTGAATAATCTACTTCAAACCAGAATCAGTTATATTCCCACCATGTTTAACCATTTCCATGACTCCCTACCTCCTCTAAAAGATAGTCTCTGTGTGTGCAAAGTCACTTCAGTTGTTTCTGACTCTTTGCGACCCCATGGACTGTAGCCTGCCAGGCTCCTCTGTCCGTGCGATTCTCCAGGCAAAAATACTGGAGTGAGTTGGCATGCCCTCCTCCAGGGGATCTTCCCAACTCAGGGATTGAACTCAAGTCTCTTACTTCCCCCTTATAATGGCAGTTAGGTTCTTTACCTAACTGGAAGAACCACTACCTGGGAAGCCCCCAAAAAAGTCTAAGCCTCTGAAAATAGCATGTAAGACCCATCAGTGTCTGGCTTTTTTGTCATCCCATTTGGCTTCATTACTTATTATATTCTGCTACTAGCTCCACACTCTAACAATGCCAAATTTTCTTCTTAGTCTCTTTTCTTTCAGAAATGCTATATCTTCCACTTTCTCACTACAAAATCCATCTCATATGTTCTGTTCTGTTCTTAGAAAAGTTTCAGTTTGCACTATATCAAAGAAACGGTTGCTACACCTTGAGGTATTTCTCCTTCATAGGATGCTATTAAATTTTAATGGTCTCTAATGATGGCATTTCTAGCATTAGTGTGCATACGAAAGAAGAACAAAATTACACCATGAAGCTTGCAGCCTATACATAAAAAAAGCCCTTTGAAATAATTCTTAAGTATATTTAGGAAAGAGTAAATCTGTAGCCTTATGTAAATCATTATACTAAATTCCAGATGGATCAAAGGTTTAAACATAAAAAAGAGAAGAATGTTAAAAGAAATTATCTTTTAGGATAATTTGATCATAGGGAAAGCCTTTCTAAACATCATAGAAAAGAAACTATGAATGAAAAGATGGATAAATTTGATTACATGGGGGGAAAAGCAAAACAGGAATGCAAAAAATCAGTATAAATATGATTGAAAGACAATGTTAAACAGAGTGGGGCACTAAGTTTTCTCAACATAGTTGTTGCCTGCTATAATTGGTACAGCCTTAACAGAGAATCCTGTATCAATTACAGAAAGCAACAACTACGCTGAGAAAACTTAGTGCCTGACTCTCAGTTTACCACTGTCCTTCAGTCATATTTATACTGATTTTTTTTGCGTTCATTTTTGCTCTTTTTTACCATATAATCATGGAACAACAGACTGGTTTCAAATAGGAAAAGGAGTATGTCAAGGCTGTGTATTGTCACCCTGCTTATTTAACTTCTATGCAGAGTACATCATGAGAAACGCTGGGCTGGAAGAAGCACAAGCTGGAATCAAGATTTCCGGGAGAAATATCAATAACCTCACATATGCATATGACACCACCCTTATGGCAGAAAGTGAAGAGGAACTCAAAAGCCTCTTGATGAAAGTAAAAGAGGAGAGTGAAAAAGTTGGCTTAAAGCTCAACATTCAGAAAACGAAGATCATGGCATCTGGTCCCATCCCTTCATGGCAAATAGATGGGAAACAGTGGAAACAGTGTCAGACTTTATTTTGGGGGGCTCCAAAATCACTGCAGATGGTGACTGCAGCCATGAAATGAAAAGACGCTTACTCCTTGGAAGAAAAGTTATGACCAACCGAGATAGCATATTCAAAAGCAGATATTACTTTGCCAACAAAGGTCCGTCTAGTCAAGGCTATGGTTTTTCCAGTGGTCACGTATGGATGTGAGAGTTGGACTGTGAAGAAGGCTGAGCACCGAAGAATTGATGCTTTTGAACTGTGATGTTGGAGAGGACTCTTGAGAGTCCCTTGGACTGCAAGGAGATACAACCAGTCCATTCTGAAGGGGATCAGCCCTGGGATTTCTTTGGAAGGACTGATGCTAAAGCTGAAACTCCAGTACTTTGGCCACCCCATGAGAAGAGTTGACTCATTGGAAAAGACTCTGATGCTGGGAGGGATTGAAGGCAGAAGGAGAAGGGGATGACAGAGGATGAGATGGCTGCATGGCATCACTGACACAATGGACATGAGTCTGAGTGAACTCTGGGAGTTGGTGATGGACAGGGAGGCCTGGCGTGCTGCAATTCATGGGGTCGCAAAGAATCGGACACGACTGAGCGACTGAACTGAACTGAACTGAACGGAATCAAGTTTATCCATCTTTTATTTCATAGCTTCTTTTTTATGATGTTTAGAAGGGAATTGCAACCCACTCCAGTATTCTTGTCTGGAGAATCCCATTGACAGAGGAGCCTGGTGGGCTAAAATCCGTGGTGTCGCAGAGTCAGACACAACTGAGTGACTGACACTTTCACTTTCATAGAGAACAGTGTGGCACTTTGTACCAAAATGTAAAACGTTCATTTACTAAGCAATCTCATTTTGGAACCATGGAGGTGGTGATCTATATTGATGGAATGTTTAAGGCTTATTATTCAATGGAGAAATAAGTAGATTACAGGCTGATTTTAAAGCAATTTGTGTATAATTATTAAAATTACATATGGGCTCCCCTGGTGATTAGACAATAAAGAATCTGCTTGTAATGCAGGAGACTCAGGTTCAATCCCTAGGTAGGGAAGATGTGCTGGAGAAAGGAAATGGCAACCCACTTCAGTATTCTTGACTGGAAGATTCCATGGACAGAGGAGCTTGAGGGACTATGGTCCATGGGGCTGCAAAGAGTCAGACACGACTGAGCAACTAACACTTTCACACACACACACACATATATATGCATATGTGTAACTCTATGTGTGTGTTTACACACAGAGAGGTGGAGATCCTTCAAGGAACATTAGACTCTAAGGCATGAGAACAGAGAAGGGTGGGAAGGAGAACAGAATGGAAGGGTTATGTGTCAAAATGTTTACTTGGTTTATAGGCTTTGGGTTATTTTTACTTTTAACACTCTACTTTTCTATAGCTCCTTGATTTTTTTCCTCCAAGGAGTAGGTAAAACTAGAAAAACAATAACAAAACTATTTTTAATAAATAAAAGCTTTGTAGCTGGATTAATAGCGGTCAGATCTGGGGCATCTCTGAGAGATCCTAGAATGCTCCAAGCCTGAGGACGAAGGGCTTTCAAATAGCCAACCAGCAAGAACTGGCTTTCATTTCAACTGTAGTTCAGTGCTCCCTTGCCAGCAAAAAGATACCCACTTCATCCTCAGGTAAAGACAGGAGACTCACACTATACGCGGCAGGTAGTGTCAGTATTTTACATGGCCTGCTTTCCTGTGCCAATGGAAATCCCTTGAGTAAGCTGGATCCATCTCAGCCTCCCCATAAAAGCCCCTTGAAGGCATTAGCTTGACTCATGAGATCTGCCTATCTCAGATAAAGTCACCTTCATCCTCCTTCCTCTTTCTCTGCCCCTCCAATAACTTTCTTTGCAGTTTTTACCTCAGTCACTGATTTCTATCTTTTAGGTATCCTAGGCACATGATCCAGTTCTAGTTTCTACAACAGACAAAAAGAAAAATGTCTGTCTGCCAGGAGAGGAAACAGGATGCTAAAGCAATGGCTCTTTGCCCCACATAAAGTGCTTCTGTCTGGATATTCTCCCAGAATTCTTGAGAGAAGAGGCTGCCGCCAGTGGGGAGTGCCTTTTCAGATGGATTTTGGCAAGTCAGAGACAGTCTCACTTCTGTGCTGTGGGAACACTCAGGCCAGGTTACAGGAATGTGGTCTCTTTGGGGTTTGCCCTTCAGAATCTGAGGCCAATGCTCTGGTGTGTTATCTGCCCAGGGCTCGAGACAGCCAGGCTCCAGTCAGCTCAGTTGGATAACTCAGCACTTTGCTTGCAAAGGCCTTTCCAACCTGACCCCTAATGTTGACAGAGACCATCTATTTCTTTCTTAAAGGAACAGAAGCCAAGTTTAGTTCCAGAGCACTTTTTCAAGCAATTGGTCTTTAGCATAGGCAAAGAATGCACTTTGACTTGACATCTTAATATATATTCTGAATACTTATCTCTGTATTGATTGGTGTTTCTTGAGAGAAACAAGAATATTTTTCCCTCTATCAAAATGTATTTTTAAATTTAATTTTCATTTTTTAACCCTGTGTCCCTGTCTGCTTGTTGTCTTAGAATTACAATTGTACTTTTGCTTCTTGTGTAATTGGTTTAGTAGCTTAAGGAAATGATCCTTAAGTATCCTTACAATAGCTGTTGCTTTTTGTTGTTAGGATTCTCTTTCCAAGAATGACATTTTTTGCTAAGTATTCTTTTGTCAGGAAACTTCTGAAAATGGATTTATTAAGACATATGGGGCTTTAGGTAATGCCCTTCTTTCCATGAAGGGTGAGCAGCTATAGGCATTTCAGGTGGAGGGTGAATCAGAACCTTAACACTGGTCAGTGAATCTGGGTGCCCCTGTCAAAATGAATTCAAAGTAGCTCAAGCAATTGTAAGACTTGGAAGGGGATTGGTTAGTGGATGACACAGAGTAAAAAAACTCCCCGAAGAACTAAGTTTTAGGAAGGGGGAAACAAGGTAGCTTTGGAGGCCTCCCAGTCTAGAAGGGTATTAAAAGCTGTCACAATTCTCCTTCTCTCAGTGGCTCATGTTTTTGCTTCTCTGTGTGTGCCCCAAACTGAATATTCACTATTTTAGATAGAGATAACTTTCTCTACCAGGTAGGAGAATATCCTCTGGCAGCACAACCCTGTGTTCCAAGCTTTCTCAGGAACAAGAAAAGAAACCCTCCCCTGAGCCTGCCTGTGTTACAATGCACCTAGACCCTGGCTGATCAGTCAGGCAGGGGCGCCGAGATCTTGTGATTGGTGTATTGCTGGTCAGTTCTCCACCTCTAGACCAATCACTTGGGCCAAGGAGGCAGGGTCATGAAATCTTGGGAGATGATGGCTGCTCTCATTCTGAGGACTTGTGAAAGTAGTTCCCAGGAGTGGGGTAGTGCGGGATGGACACCAGAAGTCCTCTGCAATTCTGCTACAGAAGACGCTTCAGTGGCTCCTTACTCTATAGAATGTTCCTCACAGGCAAGCTTGGTTCTCCTCTGGATCTGTCTTTGCAGTTTCATGCTGTCCTCTCAGTGGTTCTGAACGAATTTCAGCTTCTGGTCTAGCCATTATGTTTCCCTCTGCACCATCTCATCTGTTTAGCAAACTCCTATTTAACTTTGAAGACTCCATTCTGCTGTCACTTCCTTGTAGAGACAGTCCTGCAGTATCATCCTTCCTCAGGCAACTTCTTCATCCTGTGGGTCGCCACGACTAATATTGTTCATATTACTGTAGTTCTTAGGACTCATAATCATTTATGTGTTTTACTGTCTCTTCCTCTAGCTCATGGGATACACTGAGCTCTATTCATCTTTGTACTTAGGGCCTAACACACTTTCTGGATGTTTATACAGTGTGGAGGTGGATAAACTAACGGAAGGTAAGGGAATGGAAAAAGGAAAATCCTTTAAATCTGACCAGATTTGTAAGTACTTTAGAAAATAATTTATAGAAAATTCTATAATTCCAAAGCTTACATCATCAAAGCAATCTGTATTGGAACCATGTTAGTAAATCGGACGGTAGTAGTTACAGAGCAATCCCCAATATTGTATTTAAATTAATTAAGCTACACCTAACTTCTGGTGTGCTGGGGGTGGTTGGGGTGGGGTGGCAGGGGAGGCAGCTTGGAACAGCTGACAGATTTAATTGAGGATAAGAAAATCACAGGATTCCAGATACAGGAAAGCATATGTTTTGCACTTTCCAGGGCAGTTCTGATTTTCAACATTCTTTCCCATTGTCTCCATCCTGAGCACACTAGTTTCTGTTAGATTGCTGTTCTGATATCTAGGTAGGGAAACATGGTAACAATGTGTAAAATTAATCTGTCCAGTTGCTAAAAAAGAAAGAGGCATGAAAGTGAAGACACAAAGGGACTGAAGGAATGATATAAATGTCTCCTAACTTGACTTTTCAGCTAGTAGAATATTGTTTCAAAGCAGAGAAAGCAAATCTATGGAAATTATTACATTAACCAATGTTATCATTTAATGATAAAGCATCAAGATATCACATTTTATTGAGGAACTTGCTATCTTAAATGAACATTCATTTTCACAAAGAAAAGCCTATTGTTCCTTCTGCTTTGCCCTAAAATCTATGAATTCATACCCTCATGTTGATAATGATTTTTAATTCTGGAGAAAAATAAAGCTAAAAGTGGTGGCTCCTAATCCAAGTACCAAGTACCTAATCCAAGTACTTAATCCAAGTACCACCATTCCAGTGCCACCTACTCAGGAAAAGAATGCACAGGTACCCCTTGACTCCAATACCACCTTTCTTTCCACTGTCCCTCCAGCCCTAGGGATGTGGCAGCTTCTATTATATCTGTGTGCTAATGTGGCCTTTTTGTTCTTTCAACATCTGTGTAAAAAGTTTCCTATATAAATTTTCCTCTTTTGAACTACCTGGCAAGGACTGTTTTCTGACTAGGTCCTGACTGAGTGGGGTATTGAAATTACATCTTAGGACCTTTAAAAGCAAGCTAAGGAGTTTGCATTTTATGCCTTAATGTTGGGAACCTTTTGTTAAAGGTAAATGAGTGATCCCAGTGTGGACTACAAAAACAAATGAGAGGACATGGGGAACAACAAATGTTACCATAATACAACATAACTGCTTTAGTATTTTATGATACAATTTTATGATAAAATGTTTTATCCATTTCTGGCTGTTCTTTCCCTCAGGGAAGATTTATTTCTAGCACCTTAGGGGACTTCTGCCCCCAAATATCTCTTGGCTACCTGATCCACCCTTCGTTTCCACTTTGACTTTCAAAAGGAGGAGTCAGACGGCACATAGAGCGACCCACCATACTAAAGGAGTTCCATGGTAAAGGAGACGATGATAACTCAAGAAAAACAATTTCACTCCTAGTTATATACGCAAGAGAATAAAAACATAAATCCACACAGAGACTTACATGGTGGTTTTTTAACATTACTCGTAAGAGCTCCAAATTGGAAACAACATGCAGATCCATCAACTGATGAGTAGATGAACAAAATATTGGTCTTCTGGTAACATCTTGTGGAAAAATCTGAATGAACTTTTTGGCTAACTATATCTATATATATAGTTATATTTATGTTATATATATAGCCTCACGTGCATATGTGCTGTTATGTCTGACTCTTTGCAACCTCATGGACTGTAGCCCACCAGGGTCCTCTGTCCATGGGATTTCCCAAGCAAGAATACTGGAGTGGGTTACCATCTCCTGTTCCAGGGGATCTTCCTGACCCACAGATTGAACCAGACTCTCCTACATATTCTGCACTGGCAGGCAGATTGTTTATCACTAAGCCACCTGGGAAGCCTCACAATGGAATACTATTGAGAAATAATAAGAAACAGACTGATGATATATCCCATAATGTTAAGGAACTTCAAAGACATTATGCTAGGTGAAAGATATCAGACACGAGAGACCACATATTGCACGATCCCATTTACATGAAATGTTCAGAAAAGGCAAATCTATAGAGATAGGAAGTAGGTTTAGTAATTGCCTGGGGTGGGATGGGGATGAGGAATGGTGAAGGGGAATTAATCCATAAAATCGTGTGAGCAATTTACTGGGGTGATAGAGATGCTCTAAAATTGATCTATGGTGATTGTTGCTCAACTTGAGAAATGTACTAAGAAATCACTGAATTTGTATACTTGATGTGAGTGAATTATCTGATACGTAAAATATGCCTAATAAAGTTATTTTTTTTTAAGGAGAAAGGTCATAGGCAGCAGCACTGTTGGTAATCTAGGTCTTTTTAGAAATCAGTTAGTTGACAAGTCACTTTCGACCACATTATCCACCTATCTGTGTCATCTGCATCCCCAAACGGTGTCAAGTGCTTTGCTAAAGTCTAGATTGATTATCATTAGTCTGGTACTCCTATGTACCCGCTCAGTTCCATCACAAGAAATACTACTATCTGATGCAATTTAGGCTCTTATAAATGGTTACTGATATTTTTTACAAAGTATCATTTTCTACCAACCACCATGTAATCCCCAAATGGCTCAGAGGTTAGTAGTCTAGTACCAGTTCCTACCAGAAGTGAAAGTGCTGCACTCAATATGCAAGCAAATTTGGAAAACTCAGCAGTGGCCACAGGACTGGAAGAGGTCCGTTTTCATTCCAATCCCAAAGAAAGGCAATGCCAAGGAACGCTCAAACTACCGTACAATTACACTCATCTCACACGCTAGTAAAGTAATGCTTAAAATTCTTCAAGCCAGGCTCCAGCAATATGTGAACCATGAACTTCCAGATGTTCAAGCTGGTCTTAGAAAAGGCAGAGGAACCAGAGATCAAATTGCCAACATCTGCTGGATCATGGAAAAAGCAAGAGAGTTCCACAAAAACATCTATTTCTGCTTTATTGACTATGCCAAAGCCTTTGACTGTGTGGATCACAATAAACTGTGGAAAATTCTGAAACAGATGGGAATACCAGACCACCTGAGCTGCCTCTTGAGAAACCTGTATGCAGGTCAGGAAGCAACAGTTAGAACTGGACATGGAAAAGATTGGTTCCAAATAGGAAAAGGAGTATGTCAAGGCTATCTATTGTCACCTGCTTATTTAACTTATACACAGAGTACATCATGAGAAATGCTGGGCTGGAAGAAGCACAAGCTGGAATCACAATTGCCAGGAGAAATATCAATAACCTCAGATATGCAGATGACACCACCCTTATGGCAGAAAGTGAAGAAGAACTAAAAAGCCTCTTGATGAAACGGAAAGATGAGAGTGAAAAAGTTGGCTTAAAGCTCAACTTTCAGAAAATGAAGATCATGACATCTAGTCCCATCACTTCATGGGCAATTGGGGGAAGAAACAGTGGAAACAGTGTCAGACTTTATTTTGGGGGCTCCAAAATCACTGCAGATGGTGACTGCAGCCATGAAATTAAAAGACACTTACTCCTTGGAAGAAAAGTTTTGACCAACCTAGATAGCATATTCAAAAGCAGATTACTTTGCCAACAAAGGTCCTTCTAGTCAAGGCTATGGTTTTTCCAGTGGTCATGTAGGGATGTGAGAGTTGGACTGTGAAGAAAGCTGAGCACCGAAGAATTGATGCTTTTAAAATGTGGTGTTGGAGAAGACTCTTGTGAGTCCCTTGGACTGCAAGGAGATCCAACCAGTCCATCCTAAAGGTGACCAGTCCTGGGTATTCATTGGAAGGACTGATGCTGAGGCTTAAACCCCAGTACTTTGGCCACCTCATGTGAAAAGTTGACTCATTGGAAAAGACCTGGATGCTGGGAGAGACTGGGGGCAGGAGAAGAAGGGGACGACAGAGGATGAGATGGCTGGATAGCATCACCGACTCAAAGCACATGAGTCTGGGTGAACTCCAGGTGTTTGTAATGGACAGGGAGGCCTGGCATGCCGCGATTCAGTGGGTTGCAAAGAGTTGGACACGACCGAGCGACTGAACTGAACTGAACCAGAAGTTTGGAGAAATGTTAATTGGTGCCGGACACTCCACATTCAGAGTTGTGGAAGAGAATGCCTGCCTTTGTTCTTTGCATGCAATAGCTGGAGACAGGTGATAAACAAATTCTTTTAAAAACAATTTCTGCCTAACATGGTAATAGCTTTAATCCCTATGATCTGGAGAACAATAAGCCCTGTTTATAATGCTGTATGGTCGCAATGAGGTGCTTGCTGTGAAAGTCTGGTGCTCATGGCAAAGCTCAATGACTCACATAATCATCTACTGATTCTTCCCAGACTGGGTTTGTCATTACTTTCTGATTAAAGCCCCCTTTCCTGACTTCAGAGTTCTCAGATCTGCCATCAATAGCCTAGTGAGTATCGGGCCATAATCTTTGAAATGGCTGAGCAGATATTTAGTTTCTTACTCTTATTATTCTTTCATGCTTTCCCTCTGGGAGGAGAAAATAATAGGCCTCCACCTCTGCACATATCAAGCCTGTGCCTTCTAAACATGGCTAGAAGAGGGGAGATTTCACTCAGTCTAGTTCTGTCATCATTGAGGGACCTTGGGAAAATTACTGTACCTTGGATTCATCATCTACAGAACAGATTTCTTATCGTGACTGGCTCCTTTAAGCATGGTTGTGAAGAGGGATGTAATAGATGCAAATATCTTTTAAAAACACTTGCTGGAGGAGAGATTCAGATATTCTGGGCTAAAAATCAAGCTGAGTTTCAGACTTTTAGGGGGGTACATGAGGGAAGAAGACTATAAAATTAACCTGAAATTTTCCAAATGCTGTGTCACTCTCAGGTTCGGAAAGCTCTCTGCTTGGCGCTCCTCGCACTGAGATCTTTGCAGCTGACTGGAGTAAAGGAGGGACAGCAGGTCCTTTCATAATTGAATCTTAAGAGAACTGATAATAGATGCCACTGCAACCCCCTCCAGCCATATATTACTCCCACTAGTAAGTTATCTATTCCCGATCAAAATCCTGTCCTCTGCACTCTTGTCCATTACTTCTGCTCTGCCCTGCCACATCTAATATTCTTTTCATCTCCCTTTAATAGATGCCTAAATGCCTGACATGTGGCAGCAATGCCTGTTCCCATGGAGCCACTGCTTCCAAGAAAGCTCACAACAGACAAAGACAAGGCAGAAAATGGCCTCCTTGCTGGAGATAAAAAGAAGCTGTCTTGGTGAGGAAAGCAGTTCTCAGGTCATGTCACTAAAACCCCCCTCCTCTGCCTCATGCTTCCTTTATTGTGCATCCCCAGAAACAATTGCTCCCTCATAAGGCAACATATACAATAGAGAAAATATTGATTTTATAACTCATTTTGATAATGCAACAAAAGAGGAGAAAATAATCTACACAATGATAGGGCCTCTTGATTACTTTTAAGATTTCATTTCCTGTTGTGCCATTTTGTTGCTAAGAAATCTCAAAAGGTCTAACTTTATGATACCCGGAAAAAAAAAAAAAACTGACTTGTTTATCAGTTTGTGCAGGTGTATCATACACCTGTGGCTGTGTCTGTATCAGTTTACTAGAATCAATGCATTTTACAGTACCTAACACACATCCGACGGAGAAGGCAATGGCACCCCACTCCAGTACTCTTGCCTGGAAAATCCCATGGACAGAGGAGCCTGGTGGGCTGCAGTCCATGGGGTCGCGAAGAGTCGGATACGACTGAGCAACGTCACTTTCCCTTTTCACTTTCATGCATTGGAGAAGGAAACGGCAACCCAGTCCAGTGTTCTTGCCTGGAGAATCCCAGGGATGGGGGAGCCTGATGGGCTGCTGTCTATGGGGTTGCACAGAGTCAGACATGACTGAAGCGACTTAGCAGCAGCAGCAGCAGCAGCAGCAGCAGCAACACATATCCGATACAATGCTGGGCACTGAGGAAACAAAGATGACTGGGCCCTGCATTCCAATAGCTCACACATTAGAAAGGTAGGCATGTGAAGAACTACCAGTAGAACACTGTGATAAGTTATTTAAAAAGTGCAACAGGAGTACAGGTGAAGCAGCAGAGAATGGTAGTAGAGAAGATGAGTGTTTCAGAGAAACCTGTAGAAGAAATGACATCTTTGCAGGGCTTCAAAAGGTGAATTGAAAATTTCCTGGCTAAACCAGAAAGGAAAGAGCAATTTAACAGAGGCAAATTGAATAAAGACCTTAAGAAATGGAAGTATGTGGCATGTCCATAGAACTTGCAAACCTGAAGGGTTAGAGTCCTGGGTAATATTTCGCCATGTGTGGTCATCAGCATCACCATCATTGGGGGGTATTTGTTTAAAGTTTCAGTTTCTTGAACCACAACCCAAACCCAGTGAATCAGAATATATGAAGTGAGAACTAGTAATCTGAATTTTAGAAGTGCACCTGACCCCTCATAGGAGTGTGATGAGTAAAGGTTAAGGACACCTGAGTAGGCTGTTCTAAGGGCTTCCCTCATAGCTCAGTTGGTAAAGAATCTGCCTGCAATGCAGGAGACTCTGGTTTGATTCCTGGGTCAGGAAGATCTCCTGGAGAAGCGATAGGCTACCCACTCCAGTATTCTTGGGCTCCCCTTGAGGCTGAACTGGTAAAGAATCTGCCTGCAATGTGGGAGACCTGGGTTCCATCCCTGGGTTGGGAAGATCCCCTGGAGAAGGGAAAGGCTACCCACTCCAGTATTCTGGCCTGGAGAATTCCAGGGACTATACAGTCCATGGGGTCCCAAAGAGTTGGACATAACTGAGCGGCTTTCACTTTCACTTCAAGCAGGATGGAGCATACAGGGGAGGATACCCTGATTTATGACTCCAATTTGTACTGTGGTTATGCGACTATATACTAGCAAACAGATTGGTCAATTCGGTTCCAAATGTGTTCAAATAAACAGAATTTCACTGTTTGTAAATTCATTATTGTAAATTGTAAAACTTCTGTAAACAGAGGCCCCCTTATTATAAATTGAAAGAGTCAAAAGGCAAATATCCAGCTGAGCCTGTTTGAAAATGGTAAAATGTTTTTCCAGACTGTTCTCCGCTCCAAAGAGAATGTTCTCATATAACACTGGGAATCTTGATTAAAATCTCTCCCTGCTAAGCAGCCCTAAATTCTCTCAAGGAGTCTCAAAAGAGAGTCATCTCAGAGTTGCTCACCTGGGTCCTCCCATCCCTGAGCTCAGCTGCCTCACTATACAGGCTAAGGTGAGAGCAGAGCCACTGTGATGGGGGCAGAGAGCAAGCAGCTGGGAAATTGATGGGCATCTCATCTGAGACACAGAGCCTGGACCAGAAGTTCTGGATACTCCAGAGAGAGGCGGACCTTTTCTCAGTTGGTGCAGCAGCATCAGGGTAAGTTGATGATCCCAGATAAGAAGCCAACAAGTAAAGCAGGCAGAGCAGCACAACAGAGCCAGAACATGGCAGACACTGGTAGCCACTCAGAGCTCTGTGCTTCCCCAACCTGTTCTCAGAGTGATTTGCTGATTTCAGAGCCACATCGTAGTACTAGTCACCTGCAGTCCCAATAACTGTGCACATACATACCTACAGTTAAGTTCTGGTTTAAAACTGATACATGATTCAGCTGGGGGTTGACAGTGTTTCTCAACATAACCTCCTCCTCACCTCTGCTTATATAATCGCCAAAGAACTCCTCCTGAGCTTGTTAAAATGCAGACTTGGGTGCCATCTCCAGCCTTCAGAATCAGACTCCCCGAGGATCAGGAATCTGAATTTTCACAAGTTCACCCAGGTTGATTCTTCTGTACATGACAGTCGAAGAGTCCCTGCTCTCAAGTACCTGGTTAAACAGCCCTCTTCAGGTACTATGAAAGATAACTGAACTGAGACCCCACCCTTGGACAAGTCTGATGGGGTAGGACTTATATGAAAGTTGAACAGACTTGGCCCCTAAACACTCAGGAAATGAATAGAACAGACCAGCTGTAAAAATACTTGAATATTTGGTTAAGTTAATATAAAGAATGAGTTTTTTTTTCTTTTTTTAAAAAGAATCAGGTTATTTTGATATTGTGAAAATAGTCAACATTCAGCTGTTTATAGTGACCTTGCATAGCTGGAGCTGAGTGTTTTGGGGAGACTTATAAATCAAGCATGGCTCATAAAATGTAAGAAGGAATCATAAAATAATAGAGCTTGAAAAGGCCTTAGAGATGGCCTGATCTAGTGTTGTATTTACAAATAAAGAAACCAGAGCCTAGAGGGGCCTAGTGACCAAGGTCATACAGCTCATTAGTGGCTAAAAAGTAAACTGCCGAGACTTTTCTGGCCTAAGGTTCTTTCTATAGTACCTCCTCTGAGATTAAAATAAATTCCCAGTACTAAAAAGGTAAAATAACCGTTTCTTTCCTTAACAAGTAGCCTCATCTCTTCACTGGAAAAAGTTAGTAAAATAAAAATTATAAATAAAGATGCTGACTCAAGGACCAAAAGGACACTTAAATGATTGATGATCCCAGGCTAAAGCAGTCACTGAATCATTCATTCACTCATTAAATATTGTGGCATGACAGTTCTCCTTATCCCTAGGGAGAGCAGGAAGTGCTCTTCAGAGAGAGAGGCAGTGACATTTGGGAGAGACGCAAATTCACAGAGCTTGCTATTTGGATGCTGAGGCCTCCTCACCTGTCTTCACCTGCCCCATCCAATCTTCCCTCTTACTTTTTCTCAAATTGAACTATCCATCCCAGGAAGTCAGGTCCCTTCTCCCTCTTCAACTTTTCTCCTGCTTTGCTGCAGCTGGTATGCCTTCCCAACCTCTCTTTGGTTTTCTAAGTTCTGTTATTCAAAGACCAAGTGTGAGAGTGTGTCTCCTTCATTAAGACTGTTCTCCTCCTGGATCTTAGAGCTCTTTCTTAAGTGAACTCCTGTTACACTTGGTACTGAATAACATACTGGTGTTTACGGTGTCCATTAGTTAGAATTTTGCTAGTGTGGCTTTAGGAGGTAATAGGATGTGGTTGCAAGAGCAAAGGGATTGAAACCGACATCACTATCTAAGTGCCTGGGTTCCCTGTGATACACCTTATGGGTACCCCCTGCCCAGCAACTCCCCACTCTCCATCCCCCCCTGCTCCTCTTCCTCTATCCCCTGTCTCATTGAATTACGTGCCACATCTAGCCAAAACCGGGGTCGTCTTTTATTCTCATCGCTCCCTCACATAGTGACAATCATAAAGAATAATATTCTTTCCTAAACGTCACCAAAACCCACCCACTTCTCTCACCACCACCCCTGCTGCCATTCTTAGGGCCTCCAACCCCTTCTTACCTAAGTTATCTTAATAACTTCATAACTCCACCCTTTCCTCTTTCAATTTTGCTCCATTCTACAACCAGGATGATCATTCTTAAATTCTCTACGGTTGCTGTCCATCATACTATCAGTTCTCTGCTTAAACCTTTTGGCTCTCAGGATAAGATTCCAATCCGTTCAAAGCTCTTTCATGACCAAGCTTCTTTCCAACCCTCCAGCCCCATCTATTTCTTCTTTCCCATTTTGAATTTCATCTCCAGCCAGACCAGCATGTACAGTATATCAGACTCTTGACTGCTGCTGGACCTAGGATCATGCTGTTTCTTCTGCCTAAAATAATTTTCTTTCATATTTTTGCATGACTGCCTACTGCTGGTTTTAGAGGACTTAAACATTAACTTTTCTAGGAAATTTCTCTGACCCAGGTGTCACTCCTTTGTATTTTTCTAACATTCTGGGCTTACCCCTTGTTGCAGATTGAATTATATCCTCTCCCCACCAAAAAGATACAAAGTGTTAAATTTCAGTGCCTGTAACATAATCTTATCAGGAAAGTGTCATTGTAGAATTTACCAAATTAATAGGAGATCATTAGAAAAAAGTGAAAGTGTTGATTGCTCAGTCATGTCCGACTCTTTGCGAACCCATGGACTACAGTCCGCCAGGCTCCTCTGTCCATGGAATTCTCCAGGCAAGAATATTGGAGTGGGTTGCTATTCCCTTCTCCAGAAGATGTTCCCAACCCAGGGATGGAACCTGCATCTCTTGCACTGCAGGCAGATTCTTCACCATCTGAGCCAGGGAAGAGTATTAGGCTGGGCCCTATTCTAACACAACCCATGGTCAGTGTCTTTATAAGAAGAGAAATATTCCATATGAAGACATGGACACACAGGGAGAATGTTATGTGATGATAGAGGCAGGGATTGGAGTGATTCATCTGCAGGCTAAGGAATGCCAAGGACTGATGGCCACCATTAGAACCTAGGAAGAAGGAAGGAAGGGTTCTACCAGAACATCAGAGGGAATATAGCTCTGACGACATCCTAATCTCAGACTTCTGGCCTCTAGAACTGTGAGAGAATATATTTGTGTTTTAAAGCCACCCAGCTTTGTTATAACAGCCCTAGGAAACTAATATATCCCCACTGCAGTACTTACTGCATTATACTATACTGGCTGGGCATTTTTGGTTACCTCCTTCTTTCCTCACTGAATGGTGGTATGGAGTCTGAGACATTTCTGAAATCCTATGGACATCTCAGTCCTTGGTAGTAGCTCAATAATTAGTGGGTAAATGACAAATCCATTAATATAAAAATGAACTCAAGTATTTTAAAATTTCTAGCAAATGATCTGATATGAAAGAATATTTGGAAAATGTCAGCTGCTTTCCCTTTCAACACCCTGACAGTTAAAATCTTCTCAGGGGTAAGGACTTGGTCTTTGTTTTCCTCATGCTCTTTCTCAGCACCTGGAAAAATTCAGCAAAGACCACTGAGGCTCCCCAATCATTCATGTGCTCCCCCAAATTCTCCAGCTTCCTTGGTATTTAGGGTCAATGCCATGCCAACCTTAGGGGTCCACAGACTAAGTTAAATACAAGATGAAGGAGCTTGTCTCAATCTACATAGGATTCTACATATTGAAATTAACTATATTAACCACTGAGATTGGGTGGAGGTATTTATGACCACAGCAGAGCAAAGTCTATCTTGACTAATACATAAAACAACATGGACACAGAGGAGGTACCAAGAAGTCTCTGTTCGTTGGCTAATTAAATTATCACAACAAATAAAAATATCAGAGTCCTAACTGAATAAAGACTGTTTGAGAAAAACAGGCGTCTTTATGTTTCTTCTTGGCATGCTTTGCTAGTTTTAAAAAGTGTCTGGAGCTTGAATGTTTTGATTGAGAAGTAGCTGCCCAGCCAAGACAGCTGCTGTGGTGAGGCTGTCTCGCCATGACACTGAATGGGTCCGTGTGCTTGGGCTTTAAAAAAAATTAGTTCAGTGGGACCAAACTTAATTGAATGCTGCCTGCTTCCCTGTCTTCCTCTCTCTGCAGGTCAAAGAGGTATAATATATATATTTTTTATCATCAAGCATGTCTTTGTAAGAAATTATTGTTATGCTGCAGCTCTTGCCATAAAGTTAAAAAGGATAGTTAATTAAGACATTAAAATCTAAGCCACAGTAATTATCTGGAAGTAAAGTAAATGTCTTGTAAGCAAGAAAACAGAACATCACCAATAAAAAACACGAATTGAGCAGACATTCTATAGTAACACAATTAAAATTTCACAATGTAAACCAGACAGCCACTTGTTAATAAAGATTTATTTGCACAGAGACATGAACCCCAGAACATTCGGGCAAAAGTTCCAGGGCTTAATTGGTGAACTGGATGCAGTTTACTTGACTGTGTACTGGATCTTCCTGGGATGAGACGGGGACTTACTGATCATGGTGTTTTCTGATGCCTAGAGGGCAAAAGTTATCAGCATTTATTTATTATGACTGACTTATGAAGGGCAGGGCTTCCCTCATAGCTCAGTTGGTAAAGAATCCACCTGCAATGCAGGAAACCCCAGTTCGATTCCTGTGTCAGGAAGATCTGCTAGAGAAGGGATAGGCTACCCACTCCAGTATACTCGGGCTTCCCTTGTGGCTCAGCTGGTAAAGAATCCACCTGCAATGCAGGAGACCTGGGTTCAACCCCTGGGTTGGGAAGATCCCCTGGAGATGGGAAGGGCTACCCACTCCAGTATTCTGGACTGGAGAATTTCATGGTCCATGGCGTCGAAAAGTGTCAGACACAACTGAGCGACTTTCAGTTTCATGAAGGGCAAGTACGAGTATATCCTGCTAAGGCTTCTCACTTGGAACTAGGGACTGTAGTGATGCTCATCAATTCAACTATTTTTCTCTTGTCTGTTCTCTCTCTACACACATGGATGGCTATTCTGTACCTTTCTCTTTATCTTTAGCCTCCAACACCTCCTCTCCAACTTCATTCTCAGCTAATGAAGATGCTTCTGATTTCACTTAGGAAAACAAAAGCAACAGCCAGCAAATGTCTATATCCTCCCATATCCACACCAATTCACCCAACTCTATCCATTCTCATTTATTCTGCCTCCTCTCTTCTATTACTATGAAAAAACCGTCTGAGACTCTGCTTGTACACTAGACTTGAAGCCTCTTACAAGGTATTTTTAAGAAATTTTCCAAAAAAAAAAAAAGAAATTTTCCCTCTTGCTCCTCCATCGGTGGCTTTTTATTCTCTACTAATTCGTCCTTACCAATATAAAAGTGTCAAGAACTATGGAAGTTCTGTGATTTTACTCAACTTGCAGATCACAAACGAGCATGCCACAGTTTCATGGCCGCTGACTAAAGCTACAGGACTCCTGGGTCACAGACAAGGGACTTTATTACTGACAGCAACAGCAGTAGCCAGAGGATCAGCATTTTATTGTGCTGGTTCCCTGAGTCCCAATCTCCACAGGATGAAGCAAAAAGAGCCAGATGACCTCTGCACACACAATGAATTGCATTACTGGAAAGGAACCCTGAGTTTAGGGAACTTGAGTTATTTATTATATTGGACAGTAAACATGCCTGCACTTTGTTCTGGAGGGAGACACCCTTTTTGTCTTCAAAAGATGTTCATTATACAAGCACCCTTGAAAACAAAGTCCAGAAGAGAAGCAACAGTATCTCTGTTCACAAAACATACAGAAATCCCAGAGAGGCATGGAAATTTGCCTTAATTAAACAGCATGCTTTAATTTCTCCCATCATTAATAAAAACATCTTTCTTGACCTTCATATCCTCTCTATCCACTACCCCATTTGTCTGCTTCTCTTTATAGCCACAGTCCTCAAATAGCCTGTCCATGATTATTGACTCAGATTGATCTCCTCCTGTTCTCTCTTGAACACACTACCATCAGGCTTTCATCCCTAAACAGCTTTGTCAAGGCCACTGATGATGTTCCTGTGCTAAACCCAAAGCTCACTTTTCTTATCATATTTCTTGACCCATCTGCAGAATTTGACACAACTGATCACTCCCTCCTCACTGAAACATCTTCTTCCCTGAAATTCCAGAACAACATTACTTTCCTTTTTTGCCTTCTACCTCACCTATTGTACCTTCTCAGTTTTACTAACTCATTCCCCCCCCCGCCCACATCTTCCATCAGGCTGGAATTCCCAGAGTTGAAATGAGAACCCCTTCCCTTTTTTATCTTTCAGGCCAGATAAGCATATCTATGTCCAACCTATATCACCAGGATTGAATATATATCACCCTTTACTATCCAGAATTATGGTTTTAAAACCATCAATGAGATGACGACTCTTCAGTCTGGGCCTGTCCTCTGAAATCCAGACTAATATATCTAATGACTTATTCCACATTTTTTCTTGAGTATTTCTTAGACAACTCAAACAAATCTAATGGGTACAATACGTAAGTCCAGACTATCCTACCCCTAAACCTGCTCCTCCCATAAGCTTGCCCATCTCATCAAACAGCAACGGCAACTCTATTATTCCAGTTTCTTTGGCCAAAATCCCTGGCACTATTCTTGCTTCTTCTCTATCATTTATGTATTATACATTTTATCCACACCAAATCCTGTTGGCTCTGTCTCCAAAATATAGCCTGAATCCAATCAGTCCTCAGTACCTCCACAGTTACTACCCTGGACAAAGTCACTATTACTTCTCCATTGGATTATTATGTGAGCCTCTTAAATGGGTACCTGGTTCCACTCTTGTTTTTGTCCATTGTATGCTCAACACATATGTTAAAAACATAAGTCAGATCATATTATTCACCTCATTCAAAACTCTCCGCTGGCTTCCCATTCAGAGAAAACACCAGCCTTTGCAGGACCTTCTGCTCCTCATTACATTTTTGACTCCAGTTTCTACCACTTTCCCTCTTTCTCCTTCACTCCACCGGCCTCCCTCCATTCCCCACCCCCAGCCATACTTCCGCCTTATGGCCGGTGTGCTTGCCTTTCTCTCTGCTTCTTGTGCTCTTTCTCTCAGATGTTCTGATAGTGTCTTCCCTCATGTCTTTTACATCTTTGCTCAAACGTTACCTGAACATATAATTGTAAATGGAAAGCACATCCCACCCTGGATACTTTCTGTACAACTTGTAACCTTCTTTTTATCCATAACATAAACTAGTATCTGTTCTAATATATACAGTCGATTCTTGTTATTCACGGTAGTTATGTCACTGTGTATAATAAATACTGAATCCTTGCTTTTACCGTGAGTTTCCATCATAATGTTTTCTTCAACCATCAATGCATAGCCTTGTTTTATGTGCACTTCTGTTCATGGTCACTTTACTTATTATATGGTAGGTTCATTAACATTGAACTTACAACTTATGCTGGAACAAAGCTTATCTAACACTCTGTAAGGGACATCACAACCTTCCTGCAGCAGGAAACACTAGACAGAACCTTAACATTATGTTTGTGGGGCCATTTTAAACAGTGAAATTACTAAGAACACAAAAATAAGGAAACTGTGGTGCTAAATAAACTGAGAAAACTACACTTGTTAGTGTGAGGAAGTATGAAAGCGGAAACCGGAAAGTAGAGCGCTGCCCTGTGTGACCTCACCTAGGAATATGCTTGTCAGGTGACTCGAGTTCTTCACTTCTCTGGCATGTTTACAAATGACCATGAAATGCTGTGAATATTGCTTTGGGAGTTACAAATAAATTTTAGAAAGTAGGCAGATTTGCAAATACAAAAGTCTCAAATAATGGGAATGGACTGCGTTTACCACATGTGTTTGTTACATGTTTGTGTATATAAGTATTATGTATTTATTGGGTTTCCTCCTGCTGAAATAAAAACTCTACGTGCCCAAGGATTTTTGTCTGTTTATCTCATTGACGTATTCCCAGTGTTAAGAATAGTACCTGTCACACTCAATACTGTTGAAAGAATAAATTGAAGGTGTCTTTCTCTCTAGGTTGGAAAGTGGAGTCCTACTGAAGGTACTGAAGGCCAGGACTGTTGTTGCAAGTCAGAAATCCAGGGGCACCAATGGGAGCATTTAGAGCCAGATGTCCAGGGGAAATATGAAGTTAGCACACTGGAGAGAGAAATCCAAATGGGTCACCAAATCCAAATGGATAGATACAGATATGGAGAACTTGAGATGGACCCAGGGAACTGAGGACCAACAGAAGAATATAGTTAGCACTGGGCTGAAAGACAAATAGGGTAGTAGTCAGAAAAATCCCTGAAACTGTAGTCAGTATATTTGGATATTTCACAACTACAATAGTGAAATTTATGAGAAGGCCAGGTGGGTGTAAAAGCACAGCAATATGGAATATGTCAGTAGCTGTGAGCTACTTGAAAACAGAACATGTGTTTGATCTATCTTTATACTTCCAGCTCTTGGCAGTACCTAGCATACCGTAGCTGCTAAAAAATATTTACTGCCTTGGAGTAACTTCTATTCAATTCAGTTCAGTCACTCAGTTGTGTCTGACTCTTTGTGACCCCATGGACTGCAGCACGCCAGGCTTCCCTGTCCATTACCATCTTCCGGAGTTTGCTCAAACTCATGTCTGTTGAGTCGGTGATGCCATCCAACCATCTCATCTTTTGTCGTTCCCTTCTCCTCCTGCCTTCAATCTTTCCTAGCATCAGGGTCTTTTCCAATGAGTCAGTTCTTCTCATCTATTACCTATCACAATCCCCCTAGGCCAGAGATAAGAGTTTCTGCACACCCCTAGGTCCAGGGATCTTCAAAGATAGCCTTCATTCAGACTAGACTCCGTGTTCACCAGGGCCCTAACTTAGGGATAAGCTTCCTCCTCCCTGTCCTCAGCCAACCCTCACTCTCTGAGCCAGACTTCTCAGCATGTCCTTAACCTTGCTGTCTCCTGTGACCCATCAAGAGAAAATGTTTACTGAAGTTGACTAACTCAGTTATGTTTTCCAGAACAACAGCTCTGAATCTGGTGTTAAACGAACAGGCCTCCAGTCTGTGAACCTCTTGAAAGTAAAATGTAAATGTGCATATGCGCCTGTGTGAAATTTTCTAGGGAGAGGATTCATAGATTTCACTAGAGAGGACTCATTATTCAGAAAAATTTGAGAACAGTTCCTTAGAATGATTCTGATGTTTCCTGCAGAGCAGGGATGAAATTAAATATGATCAGAGAACTCTAAATAGAGTATCCATCTGGGCAGTTGATTGCGCATTCATTCATATATACAGAGAGGTTCTAAAATTCTGGCATTCATGGAAATCTCTAGGGGACCCTCATAGAAAAGATATTTCTGAGACACTGAAACTTAGATTCAGTAAGTTCACTTTTGAGGGTCCTAGAACCAGCCTTTTAAATAAGTTTAACAGGAGAGTTTTACATTCCCCAGAGCATACTTCTGACTTTCTAAAACATATAGCTAAGTAAAGGCATGGCTCTCTTTACTTTTTCATCAGCTGGGACCATTTCACTGTTATGGGCTGCGGTTTCCAAACTTGACTGCGCACAAGACTTACTCGGGAAGCTGGTGGTTGAGACTTGAGGCCTGCTGGTGGTTTTAAAATACAGATGCTCTGGTTTCACTTTACAGACTCACATTTACTACAGCTGTGGTGAGAACTGAAGATCTATACTTTCAAAAATCTCCCAAGGTTATTCTACATACAGCCATTATTAGAACCTCTGCAGTAGAGGCCAGGATGAAAAGCATCCATAATTTAAATAATTATAGTTTAAATAATTCCACACAGTGGGGAAAGCTTTCTTTGTGGATGTGATCCCACAAACTGGAAGTTAAATATTACACCCAAGCTTTGTTGAGAAAACATTCCATTTTATTAACCTTTGGATTCCTCTCAAAAAGGCAAATAAACAAGCAACAACTTAGTACCTGTTAATGTTTCACTGTCACAGAAATCAGTGAAGGGAAACAGAACACATGGGTTGAATTTCAAAATGGAGTATTAGCCATGTAAAGGCCAAAGTGGGATCCATACTAGGACTTCCTATGGTACTGTCACAGCTCCAAGCAACAGTCTGATTAGAATAAAAATGACTCAGTTAAGGAACTAAGTGAAATCCCCAAAGGAACAATGGTGCCAAGGACTCAAACTTTTTAGAACAGTATGTTTTCCCAACACCAAATAAGAACAATTCAAATGCATCTTTAATGCTCAAAATCACCTCCAGTTATAGACAAAGAACCTTCAGTAATTATTTCTGTAACTATACTCTCAAAATTATGAAGAGAAGCTAAACAATATCCAATAACAAAGAAAAACCACAACTTTGTACCATATATGCAAAGGACAAGCTAAATTAAAACCCTGGAGAAAGTTTAAGTTACTATTTTATTAAATATTCAGTTTAATTAACAGATACTCATTCTGTGCTTATTTAATATAATTCATATGAGATAATTTCTACAGAGCCCTTAACAAGATATCCCATGTATAGTAAGTGTTTAATAAACTAGCCTGGTTGGCCTAAGGATGGGCAGCAACACAGGAGCCTCCCAGGCTGGCTTGATAGGCTGCAGATGAGCTCGGTAGATCATCAGTGAGAGGGGGACAGCTGGCCCCTAGCCTCCCCTTGCCCAGCTGCAGCTGTCCCGCCTCTGCCTCACCCACATCTGTGCAGTTCTTTCAACCCTGGCCACACTTTGAGGCTCCGTGACTGAGCAAAGGTAACTGGACCTGGGCAGCTCACCCCACCCCTCAGTCCAACTATGATCCCAAAGCACTGCTCCCCTAGCCCACATTCCAGCTCCCCCACCACTTCCACTGTCTTCTGTATCATCCCAGGCTGAGCAGAACGGACATGGGTTGGGGGCGGCCTGGGAAGTGCAAGTCCATTGTCCTAGGCAACAGATGCCCATTGAAGTAGACCCAGCCTAACCTCTCCCCCATTTTTTGCTGGTATATTTTGAGGGTTGAAATTCAAAAAAAAAAAAAAAAAACACCAAAAACTTATGATTCTGGAATCTTATAACAAGTCTGATGTGCATGAATGCTCCCAGGTGACTTGCCCTAGACTTTGTAATTGATGGCTAATCTAATAGATAACACAATTAACATTCTCAAACCAAAGAAAGATGAAGACTGCCCTAATGTCTACTATATCAGGAAGATGGAGATCTTTTCTAAATTATGAGAGTCAAGGCATACATTCCCCATCCTAGAACACTGCTCTAATATTGATCAAAAAGGCTTAAGTGGTTTCAGGCTACTAGTTCCAACCTTGGTATGAAGTACCTGGACAAACTGAGTCCCATGGTTCTGTCTGAAAGAATGTCACATTTGGAGGGGAAACCTCTTGGGAATCTCTCTGGACTTGTTCATCTCCTATTTTCCATTGGAGCCCTTCACTGGCTTTTTTTTTTTTTTTTTCCTACCTCCCCCTTCTCCCACTCCCAGGGATTTAATGCTTAAGGCTCTTCTTTGCTTCCTTAATTCTAATCACCTAAGATTTTGCTTTGGCCCTGCTCTGAACAGTATCAGCCTGGGGCTACTGAATCAGAACCACATTTTATCAAGATCCCCAGGTCATGTGTATGTGTATTAAAGTTTGAGAAGCCTGGTTAAAGATACATAATTTAGTTTCCCTTTGCCTCATGGTGTCTGTGGAGAGCTTCAAATTGCACATCAAGAAGTTTGTGGTTATTCAGTAAACAGGGAGTCATGGAAAATTTTTGAGCAGCAGAGTAAAAGAACACATCCCTGAACTTTATTGTTCAGGACCAATGGTAATCTTGTTACAGTGAGGTTTCTAAACTGCTTTGCCTTGAGAAGGAATTTGAGTAGAAGCTGACAATTTTCTAGTAGAGCAAATTTCATGCACCATTAAAAAAATTAACTGGCTTAAAAACCTTATCATCAAGAACAGAATACAGCTATGTCAAGTTATGTGTTCCAGTTAAACTAGCATCCACCCTCCTGACAGAGGAAGTATTCTCACAACAGTGTGTTAATCATTTTCAACCGCAACCTGAAGAGGTCATAATATTTTTTCTGACATGCTTATGATTTAGTCTTATGAGTCATCCTTCTTATTAGCAAAACAGAAATTGGATCTGGAGCCATGGAAATGTACAGAAATAGCTCATGGATCACCTCCCCAGATCTCTCACTCTGCTGACTTTATGTGAAAAACAAACTCTCTTAACTAAGACATTTCACCCAAAAAGTACCAAGTCTAGATCCACATCATGTGATCCATATCATTTTTTCAACAGATTGGCCATGTGGTTCAGCAAACAAAGGCCAAATCAACCAACAGTAGACACCAATAGGTGGTAGGCAGAAATAATACACAAACAATGAAGTAAAGAATTAAAAAAAACAAAAGGTGAAGCATCAGAAGGTGAAGGGTAATAAGGACACTCCCAACCCACGCAAAAATTAAAACAGGAGCAGTGGCTAAGTATAAGCTAAAATTCTGAGCCTCCCTAATGTAAAATTAGCAGTTATAATTTCTTGCTTAAGTACTAGATACTTTTATGTTTCTCCTAACAACCCTGCAAGGTGGGCATCATTATTTGTTCTTCATAAACAAGCATCCTGAGACCCAGAATTTACTTAACTTGCCCCAATTTATAGACTAAGGGCAGAATCAGAATATGGTCCCAGATTTGACTATCTCTGAAGCCAATGACCTGGGCACTCTACCACAGTGGTCTTTTGAGGACGGAGTCTCCTTCCATTTGTCTGTCCGCCAAGAGTTATCTCAGGATTCCCAGGTGGCACAGCAGTAAAGAATCCACTTGCCAATGCAGGAGACTCTGGAGATTCAGGTTTGATCCCTGGGTCAGGAAGATCTCTTGGAGGAAAAAATGGCAACCCACTCCAGTATTCTTGCCTGAAAAATTTCATGGACAGAGGAGGCTGCAGTCCATGGGGTTGCAAAGAATGGACACAACTGAGGAACTGAGCATGGACAAAAAGCTATTTCACTGTGAAAAGAAAGAGTTCCTGGACCTATTAAACCAGCATTTCCCAGACTGCGCTTAATGGAACACCGGTCTTGAGACATGATGTCTGAAAAAGGGATTCTAGGGCTGGGGAACTTAGGAAACAGTGTCCTAATACACATCTAAGAAGACCTTGAGTACTTATTGGACCTTGAAACATTTTTCCACCTATATTTAGTATTTTAGAGAACTTTATAGAGAGTCTTTGCCTTAACTTCCTTGATTACTTATGTCTAGGTGCTTAATAACAAGACACCTTAAGCATTATGGGAAAACCATGGAGTATTACCCTGACAGCCAGATTAAAGACTCACACATTTGTGAAGGATCTTCAGGCTAATAGCTAACTTCTGAAATTCTACTTCTCTCCCTCCCACTTCCTGAATCCATTTGGACTCTGGCTTCTGATCTTTCTAAGACCTCAAATCTGACCTCTTCACTAAGAATAGAGTACCCCTGTTGCCACTGCTTTGTTTCAGAATCTTCATTTCTATATTTCATCTTCCACGCTTCATTTTTCCAGTCAACTTTCTCTATACTTCATCTTAAAATCTTTCTAGAAAATTAAATCTTAAAAAACCATGTCTGCTTGTGCCAAATTTCATTTTAACACCTCTACTCTCTCTTTGCTGCTTACTAGATTAAGTTCAACCTTTTAGTTGGCACATGAAGACTTCACACTCTGGTTCCAGCATACATCTTGGTACTCTCCAATGAAGCTGAGCTCGACATGGTGCCCGACACATTCCAGATCCTTCTTGATTCCTCAGGGCATGCTGCTCCTCAGCCCAAAATGTTCTGTCCTCCCTTCCTTGCATGTCAAATCTTAGATATTTCTCTTTCACACCCAGTTTAATAACTACATCCTTATGAACACCTTTTTAGCTCTCTGAGGCAAAGTTTACTACTTTCTTTTTAGTGCTTTTATAGATTTTTGTTCCTCTCTATATAGGTTTAACCAGGTAGGTTTTTAATTACTTGCATTCTTTTTTTCTCACCCTCGCTACAGACTCCTTAAAAACAAGAACTGTTATTTACTTTTCCACTTACTTACAGTCTTATTTTTAACAGGTGTTTATTAAATGTATGAAAAATTGAGAGCTTGCTATGAAGCACCTCAGATATAAGGTTTTAGCTATAGCAGTTGCCCTGTTTTCTCTCTCATGCCCTCTTATTTTGAAGTGAAGGTTCATCATACTCTAAATATCTTAGCTTTTCATGACTTTCCAAGTTTCATAATTATTTCTTTAGGACTCTTGCCTGAAGTGTGACAGTCCATCATGCCACTGCTTTGATCATCTAGAGCCTCTTGAACCACGTTTATTATGTTCTGTACAAGTGCTTATGATCTAAATCTTGTTTTCATGTAGAAGAGAAGTTTTTCCTTTTGAGAGGCTCCCACGCTGTTTCTCAAGAACCCGAAAGACAGTGAATTGGGCACAGCTTCCCCCCAAGGGATGCATTTCTCCTTTGTTTATCTCAGAGATGCTTGGCAAGATACCATAGTGTATGAACAAGACTGCACTGCTCAAAGTGTGGTCCCTGGAGCAGTGTTGGCACCATCACGTGAGAACTGAGAAAAATGTAAATTTTCTGGTCCCACCTCTGGACCTATAGAATTGAAAATTCTAGAAGTGGAGCTCTGTAGAGAATACTTTCAACAAGCCCTCCAGGTGAGTCTGATACTTGTTGACATTTGAGAGCTCCTTCTGTAAGAGCACGGGATTTGGAGTCAGACAACCTAGATCCAAATCCTCATTCTGCCTCTGCAGCTTGTGTGTTTCCTGCACCTCTGTGCCCCACCTCATCCTCTCGGCTTGAACTGTAACTCCTGCAATTCTGTGATAATTATCTCGACTACAGTTTGCTTCAGCTGCACTCTTATCTCTTGCTTTCTGCTCAGTCACTGCCCCCCACCCCACCATGGGACAACTGTTAGACCAGTTCAACTTTCTAGTGCATGTGCAAATCTCAACGTGCAGAGGAGTTAAACATTTTTTAATTTACCTTCGGCCAAAAGGAAGACGGGAGACAGTTTTAAATAGTCCTTTCTTCTGTCCTTTGAGGACAGAGATGTGCCTTCTCCTCAGCTCCTCCTCCCATGCTAATTAAGGCCCTGTTGCCCACTTAGCGACCACATCAGTTACATAGCTTGGACTGGCTTTCCCCGCTTCTTTCTCTCTTACTTTTCTCAGTCTTCCATTCCTGTTATGTGGGGTCACTTTCCAAAATAATCTTGCTTGGCAGGCAAGCCCTTAAATTTCAGATTCTGCTCTTGGGAGATCCCAGTTTAAGGCACTAGGCAAGTTCCTTCATTTTTTCAAACACACCTCAGATTCCTAACTTAAATGAGCATAATACTTGAATTTAGTTTATAAGCATTTTCTGAGTATTAAGTTTGATAGTAAAGGTAAAGTGCCTAGAACGGCACCAAGAACAAAGCAAAGATTAACAAATTTCAGTCATGTCTGACTCTTTGCAACACCATGGACTGCAGCATGCCAGGCTTCCCTATCCATCACCAACTCCCGGAGCTTGCTCATCCCCTCTTTTCCCACCTTCAATCTTTCCCAGTATCAGGGTCTCTTCAAATGAATCAGTTCGTGGCGAAAGTATTGGAGTGTCAGCTTCAACATGAGTCCTTCCAACGAACACTCAGGACTCATCTCCATTAGGATGGACTGGTTGGATCTCCTTGTAGTCCAAGGGACTCTCAAGAGTCTTCTCCAACACCACAGTTCAAAAAAAGTTCAACAAAAAGTTAGGGTTACTATTATTTCCTTCTTCATTTTTTTTAGTTTAAAATTTTATATTAAAATACAACTAACATGTAACATTATATTGGTTTCAGGTGTACAATTGTCACTGTTTACAGATGACAGTATACACAGAAAATCCTAAAGGTGTTATCAGAAAACTACTAGAGCTCATCAATGATCTCAGTAAAGCTGAAGAATACAAAATTAATATACAGAGATCTGTTGCATTTTGATACACTAGTAATGAAACACCAAAAAGAGAAATTAAGGAAACAGTCTCATTTACCATCAAATCAAAAAGCCTATCTAGGAATAAACCTACCTAAGGAGGCAAAACATCTGTATTTTGGAAACTATAAGATGCCAGTGAAAGAAATCAAAGATGGCACAGACGGAATGATATGCCATGTTCTTGGACTAGAAACTACTGTCAAAATGACTATACTACCCAAGGCAATCCTCAGGTTCAAAGCAATCCTTATCAAATAACCAATGGCACTGTTCAGAGAACTAGAACAACAACAAAAATTAAATCTGTATGAAATTACAAAAGACCCCAATCAGCCTAAGCAATCTGGAGAAAGAAAACGGAGCTGGAGGAATCAGGCTCCCTGGCTTCAGACTATACCACACAGCTACAGTCATCAAAACAGTCTGGCACTGGCAAAAAAAAAAAAACAAAACAGAAATGTAGATCAACAGAATAGGATAGAAGGGCCAGAAATAAACCCATGTGCCTATGGCCAATTAATCTACAACAAAAGAGGCAAGAATATATACACTGGAGAGAAGACAGTCTCTTCAATAAGTGGTGCTGGGAAAACTGATATTTTAAAATTGAAATATAGTTGGTTTACTGACACAATGTTGTGTAGATTCTGGTGTACAGCAAAGCAATTCAGTCTTTTTATTATTATTAAAAACCATTCCATTCTACTAACATGTAATAAGTTTACATATAGCCTTTCAAAATTCATATTCTTTTCCATTATATGTTACTATAAGACACTGAATATAAACCCCTGTGCTACAGAGTGGGTGTTGTTTATTGTCTGTTGTTTATCTTTTATTTATTTTTTCATTTTTTAAATTGGAGGCTAATTGCTTTACAATGTTGTGTTAGTTTCTGCTATATAATAATGTGAATCAGCTATATGCATACATATATCCCCTCTCTCTTTCAGTATTTTCTAATAATTTGATATTTTATACATTGTAAAATGATTACAATATATCTAGGTAACATCCATCACCATAAATAGTTACAGAATATAATTTTTTGTGATGAGAGCTTTTAAAATCTCTCAGCAATTTTCAAATATGCAATACAGTATTATTAACTATGCTGTACATCACATCCCCATGACATTTATTTTATAACTAGAATCTGTTCTCCATATTTATGAACTTCTGAGTTTTTATTGTTTGTTTTTAAATTCCACACATAAGTGAGATCATATGGTATTTGCCTTTCTCTGTCCAACGTTTAGTTTACCATAATGCCCTCAAGATCCATCCATGTTTTCACAAATGGCAAGGTTTCATTCTTTTTTATGGATGAGTTTTATATGCATGTGTGTGTGTATATATATATATATATATGTATATATAGAACATTTTCTTTATCCATTGATCAGTACATAGGTTGTTTTTATATCTATCTTTGATTTTTCATAACTATTTTGTCTCCAACTGTGACACATTTTCATTTCTTATAAGTGATCTCTAGAAATTATCTTTCCTTTTTTTTTAACAGAAGAAAAAACAGTTTAATTTGTACGCATGGAGGTCTCAGAAATGGGACTCATGAAGTGGTCAAAGCAGGCTGTTTAGATACCATTTTTATAAAAAGAAACAATTATTTGTGAAGAGTTAACAAAACAAAGAAGCTTGTGCTTGGGGTATTAGGCTAATGGAGAAGTAATAAAACCCATCTATACAGTTAGAAATCTTTTTTTTTTTAATTTTGAGGAAGATATCAGCTTTGAGAGCAAATTTAATCTTTTCTTTTTGTCTCTCAGGAGAGCTAAAGTTGAAATGGGAAGATCATAGTTTCTGGAGTTAGATAGCAATGAATTTATATCTTGGCTGTTCATAGTAACTGAATGGATTTCTAAGTGTTGCCTCTTCTGCTTTATCTGTAGACTTGGGGTAATCTTGCCTACCTGGCACAATTCAGGGTTGTCATGAAGAGTACATAAGATAATACATGCAAAAGAGTCAGGTGCATGAGAGATACTCAACAAATGCTGGTTCTTTCCTCCACTTAAAAATATATTTTAAAAAAATATGCCTTCTCTCTCAATTTTTATGGTCATCATCCTGATCTAAGACCCCTCACCTCCTCTCTTGCTGGACTTTCAGAACAGCTTTTTGTTTCATTCCTTGCTATTATCTTTATGGCCTTTACTCTGTACTGTATACCCAGTAAGCCCCTCTAGAAACAGTACTGCATTTTTACAGCCTCTGACAATCTAGGCCTACATGTGTGATTTTATTTTTCACTGCTTTGAATTCTATTTCTCATACATTCTCCATTTCCAAACACATTCTCCATTTCCAAACACTAGATACCCAAATTTTGTATGCATACTCTTCTCCACCCTCCTCATGTTTCTCCCACTTTCTTTTCTGACTATTCTTCTCTCAATCTCGCTCATCTGGAATGTTCTTTCCTTTCCCTATCAAACTACAGTCCTCTCCTATCTCAGTTGCCACCATATTCAACTGCTCCTCTGGTCTCTCCCTCCTATAACTCCCCTGCATGTGTGCATATCAGATGCCTAAGCACCCACAGTTCTCAGGGGTCAGTGTCAGGGTACTGGGATAGCAACAAGGAACAGTGACAAGAGGTCACTCAACTGTGGGGAAGTTAACTTATCTTCAGTTTCATTTCAATTTCCCACAGTCATTCAGTCTTTAAATAAGAAATAATTTCTCACCAAACAAAACCATCCTAAAGAAAGCTGGCCAGGCTTAAGAACATTCTAGGTATTGTTCTTATTATACTCCTCTTCATTTTAGAAGCAATTCTGAAAACTGTGCAACTATCTGCATTCATTTACTTTGAGGAGAAGATAAAGCCATAGTTTTATCCTTCCAGAGGGAAAAAAGTTAAGATGTACAATTTCATGGCTCTCTCTTCATGGGTCACTGGGTCTGAGTGCCACCCAAGGTACAGATGATGTGTTCACGAGGTAAGGGCACCAATAGCTTTGTGCTTCTTGGTGCTTCTCCATGGCCACTTCATTTTGGTAGTAGGTTGAATGCATGTCTCAGGGAGATAACTTATGATTGCTGAAATATAATCTATAATTCATGACCATTCATTTATAATTTATAATCTTCCTTCTTCCAAAAGTAATTTTGGAAATAAAAATGAATATATACTCTTGATATAAAAATGAATATATACTCTTACACAGAGTTTAAAATAAATAAGAAAAGGAAATCAAATCCCAATTCTCCAAGGACTTCAGTGAGAGAATAAAAGTAGTGGCAGTCCAGATGGTCGTCCTAAAAACAACTGCCGCTTCAGGGGCTCTGACTGACCCCCAGCCTCAGCTAGATGATCACTACACAGATGACCCCTTTTTCACTCAGGTCATTTGGGAAGTTAGTGGGAATAAGATTAAATAGACAATTAAATCAAATCTGAGCTATTAATAGGTACTGACTATTAACAAGTATTGAGTTAACTTCAAGTTCTTGACAACCAAACTAAGAAACTAGAAAAGAGTCAGGGGTGGGGGCAGGTTTGGGGAGGGTAAACAAAGCTAGATATAACTCTCATTCTAATAAAAGGAAAAAAAAAAAAAAACGCCTGATTTCAGAAGAGAGTAACTTACTTTCTGACACTGAGTTCTGTAGAATTAATTATAGGAATGTCATGCATCCAAGTCATACAACCTATCTTTAATAGCAATTCTTAACAGGATGGTTTTTGATGGCCGTTTCTCACATGAATCCACATGTTAAAAAAATAAAATATTAAATTGTGGTTCAATAAAGGCATTTCTATAAGGAGATGTCTAGTACAGACACATTTTGGTGATATACTCAAAATTCTTTTTAGTATATGGAAAATCATGATGATAGCCCTTGAATAGTTTGTGAGGGAAGAGCAGGTTTGTGGGAGCAAGATGGATCAAATTTACAATATGCTGGTCAGTGACTGAGGAAGGAATCTAAGAGTAGCAAGGACTTTGCTGCCATGGGCTGGCAAAAAACAATTATATACAACCAAGCCCTAAACTGCCCAGGATTAATACTAAGGCAAACTCATTCCCCAGTATGATTTTTTTCTTCTGAAATCTGCAAGGTACTCCTTTGGGACAATTTCCCCTCTGGTCTTTAAATTCACTTTGAGGTGGTGGTTGGAAAGTGATCATGCAGTGAAATTCTGCCCCTGATCCACACCATTGTGGAGCTGATTCTGAGTCCTTAAAAACTTAAAACACTGGATTACCAAGGACCCTCTGTCATGCACTTTGTGAAACTTGAGCCTAGATTTTAGAGGCAATTCATCAGTGTCAGAATTTTCTATAGGTTCCTACAGACTTTTAGAGGAAAAATAACTTGGGATAATCTCAACCTGAAAGTTTTCCAGCTTGGCCCATAGCAGAGTAATAACAGTGAAACAAGTGTTAAGGAAAGTGGTGGTGTGTGACAGAAAAAAAGGATGTGGAGTCAAAAAGTATGTAGTAACTAGTTGTATTATCTTGTATAAGTCATGTTACTATTCCTTTGGAGTCAGCTTCCTACTTTGGCCACCTCATGGGAAGAGTTGACTCATTGGAAAAGACTCTGATGCTGGTAGGGATTGGGGGCAGGAGGAGAAGGGGACGACCGAGGATGAGATGGCTGGATGGCATCACTGACTCGATGGACGTGAGTCTGAGTGAACTCCGGGAGTTGGTGATGGACAGGGAGGCCTGGCGTGCTGCGATTCATGGGGTCGCAAAGAGTCGGACATGACTGAGCGACTGAACTGAACTGAACATTAAAATAAAAGTCTTGAATTATACCATACGTAAGCCCAAGCTGTATTATGATGTGATTACTGGTAAATTACAGATATGAGTATGTGCATGGGGGCATGGGTGTGTGGAGTGAACAGTAGGAGTGGTTTGTGTGTGATCATATTACTCCATTATGTAATATCCTTCAGTGGCTCTTGAAATCCATACTCTTCAGATTTGGCTTATTAACTATTCATGATCAGATGTGGTTTATGTCTACATTTCATCTCTTGTCATTTACCATATATATGCGTGTGTGTCTGTGTGTATATATATGTATGTATATGTATATACTATATATAGTATGCATGCATACAATATGCTATATATATTTCACATATGTATTAAGTGTCCGGTTATGCCAAGCTCCGCTGTCACAGCCTATAGTCCCTCACAAATACTGTTTCTGTGTCTGACATGATCTCCACCCCTTCCCCTGGTTCTTACCTACTTGCCGGGGGCCAGAGTGAGGAACTCCGCCCATGGCAAAGGTCATGAGGAAGGAGGCTTGGCATACGAAAAGGCATGATCAAGCCTCAGGAAACCCCCTGTTCCTGAGCATCTACCCCAAAACCAGAGTCTGTTTTATATTCTCCCCCATAACCTTTCTCTCAGCGAAGGAGTAAACGTGCAGCTCCAAGGCAATAAAAATTCCTGGGCGTGACAAGAGTGTTTCAGCTTACGGACTCCTCTGAAGGTTATCTAGCCCGCTTGTATAGGTTCGTCCGGCCACATGTGATTATATACAGCCTCCCAACCTGAGAGGCACGAGATGTTTTAGACTTACTAAAGGCAAATTCTTTTGGGGAGTTAGAAATTGGTTGGTTAGGAATTATATTGGTGAAGGGTTTTTCATTTGTTGTGCCAATAATTGCTGCTAATTCCCTGTCCTGGGTATGACAAGGGTGTCTTAGGTCAAACCTCTCTGCTGACAGACTAGCTTGTGTGACAGGATTATCCATACTCCTGCCACTAAGCACATGATTGTTTACTACCTCTCAACCATAAACAGCACAGAGAGTTTTGGAGTATTTTGAGAGTCTTAATTAGCATAGGGATTTTTCTTCTTGTTGAGTCAATGATTGCCGCCAGGCCTCCATATCCTTAGGCACCTGGGAATATATTAATCAATGTATTTGGAATATAGAAAAGGAAATATAGTAGTTTTTAAGGTTAGCAATACTAGACTTTTTGAGTTAATGAATTTTCTCTTTTGTAATAGATCACTGTACTTTGTTATAAATCACTGTGTCCTTGCTATGTAAAAATGCAACTTTATCACTATCTTAAGACTAAATAGATCTTAAGGGGAACACTGGTGAAAGGATTTTCATTTGTTAGGCTGATGTTTGCTGCTAAATCTCCATATTCCCTGCCCTTATAATGAATATAACTAACATATAGGAGAAATAAGTATTAACCTTTAAGCATATAGGAGAAATAAGTATTAACTTTTAAGATTAATCATGTTAACCTTGGGTTAAATAAATTCCTTTCTTGATTGTAACTCACTACACCCTCACCGTATAGGAATGCAACTTTATTTGGAGGGTGGTGCCTGGTTTAAGAAAAAACACGCTTGGAAAAAATAAGTTTTTTGGTTATCAGAAAGAAAGGATCATAAAATGTCAGCAGGTCTCACTCATGGCCAGATGATATAATATCCCTAAAACCTTTTTTTTTAATATACATTTATGTGAAGCACCTGATTTTGATAAAGGTCAGGACTACTGACCCCCACGTGACTCTGTATTCATCCCTATGTGTAACAAAAGGTATATAAGCAAACCCCAAAATAAAGAAATCAGATCAGTTTCTGGAAAGACTGATTCCCCCATATCGCTTCTTTCTTGCTCCCATTTCTCTGGCTGAATTCCCTTCTGGATTCAGCCTCCTTTTCTCCGCTAATTCTCCTACTACACTATCCATTTCTAATCTCTCTCTATATCTGTAATTAAATATGTATTTTTCCAAGGACGCCAACGCTGTCCCCACCTTCGAATTCCCTGGATCCACTGGGGCTGGACCCCGGCACCTACTCATCCTTCAAGTCCCAAATAGTTAAAAGTAATAAAACAATAGTAATAGTATATTAGTAATAATAGCTTAATAAATTAACAGTTTAACAAAAATAATGTTAATATTAGCTATGTCTTGGCAGAACTTACTATGCCCTGCAACCATGCCCCCAAAATCACAAACAGTATCTCATTTGATCTTCACCTCAATTTTATGCTGCTGCTGCTGCTGCTAAGTCCCTTCAGTCGTGTCAGACTCTGTGCGACCCCACTGACGGCAGCCCACCAGGCTCCCCCGTCCCTGGGATTCTCCAGGCAAGAACACTGGAGTGGGTTGCCATTTCCTTCTCCTACCTCAATTTTATAAGGTAGTATTATTATTTCCATTTTAAAGATGAGGAAATAGAGGCCCCCAAAAGTGACTCACCCGAAGTTGTTTCCTCCTGGAAGACCTTGATCTGACCTCTCAAATCTCTATTAGCTGCCCATCCTACGGACTTCCATAGCACCACTAACAGCAATTAACATGCTATATTATGACACCCACAATGCTCCATAAAGGAGGCCTACTTACAACTGAAATATTCTCAATGTTGGGTATAGTACTTGGTTCACAGTACACAATAAATATCTATTAAATGGATGAATGAATAAACTCAAAGCTATCCTTACACAAAATTTTAACCTAGGCCAAATTAGGCATCATGGTATCTCCTTTTCCTTTCTTTTGCTCATTTTTCCTTTGCTCTTGTGTTCCCAGTCACTTAGTGGATATTCATCAGTTTTTGTTGCTCAACATCTGAACCTTCTTCAAGCCTGTGTGGAAAATATGATTGTATCTCTCATTACAGAGGCCAAAGGCTTATAAAAGTGTTACTTTGGCCATGGCCAGACATGGGCTGCCATGGTAGATACAGGATATGGAGCTGCTCCTGGCTCTGCTGCTCTCTGGATCATAATAATCTATGTAATCTTACTTCCTGAGCTGCGGATGACAGAGATTCAAATGTAGGAGCTTCCCACATCTCCTAGATTGTTTCCCTGTCTGCCCCATAATGATCAGGACAAAATAAGAACTGGAAGATTATGTTTGCCTTGCCTCTGGAGTAGTCCTGGGTACTGGCCACCCAATCCACTTGGCATATATGCCACAAAGATCAATATGAACTGTGAGAAGATTACTCAGCAAAATAAACAAATAACATGCCAAGATTTGTCCTCATTTGAGGTACTCTTTCTGGCTAATTTCCTTCTACTTGTGTTTGGATTGCAGCCACAATCTTATATTTTCAAAACCCAGAGATCCTACAATTCGATGGGATGATCCTCCCCATTAGTCATCAGAGGCCCCAATTAACTGTGGAGTAAGTGAAGTTGCTCAGTCGTGTCTGACTCTTTGCAACCCCGTGGACTGTAGCCCACCATGCTCCTCTGTCCATGGGATTTTCCAGGCAAGAGTACTGGAGTGGGTTGCCAAGCCACAGTCAAAAGGAAAGTTGGCAATCTCTGATGAAAGCTAGAACTTCAATTAAGTGTTTTCTCTTTCAGAGCTACAGGTGCAACAAAGGGTATTTCAGTTGTATTTTCAGAATCCACAGTTTATAAGGCATCATTTCCTTGTGTATGTGGATTCATTTACTTAGTGTTTGACCATAGCAGTTGGTTTGTATTATGTAACTGAAGTGAAAAAGGAATTTTATCAATAAGAAAGAGTAGTGTACTTGGAACTTCTGGGGTAGGATATGAGGTTCTAGATGTTATCCTCGACTATTTTGTAGATCTGATGGTTCCTTATGAATGTCCTGATTCCCACTGTTAGCATCTGTTTCCAGGTGAAGCTGGGTTGTAAGGGTCTAGGGCAATCCATGAAAGGCAAAAAAAAAAAAAAAAAAAAACAAACAAACATAATCTAATACACGTGGAAGGAGAAAGGTCAGCTGCATACCATGTAGTCAGGGGTAGGGCCTTCTCAACATCTGCAGCTCTAGGTAGCTCAAGTCTGCAGTATGTGGGAATGGGTCCAATTTTCCATCCCCCCAAGAAAGCTCTGGGTACAAGTCAACCATACCAGGAGAGTGTTTTGTACACTGTCTAAGGTGAAAAAAACACTGCCTCAATGACACCAAACTTTCCACTCAAATGGTAATAAAGAGCCCTGAGTCCAGGTGTGCTGTCCACAGGGAGATGCAGGGAGATGCCTCTTGGACTGATTTGGCTCTTCTAATTTTTATCCAGATGTGTGCCAACACCAAGATCCAGCTGGAAAGCCTTTCCACTGTCCATCTTTTTCTCATAACTACTTGGTAAATGCTGGCAGTGAAGTAAGGCACGCCATAGCACTAATATGCTTCCAAAGATATGTCCATTTGCCACCTGACACCTTATAGCACAGAAAAGGCCTAAAACGCCTGACTCCTTTGAAGTTCCTCATTGTAGTCAGCAGTTGTTTGGGACACATAATCTCAACTTTGAGACCTCTGAGACACAATCACCTAGAAGTTCTTGTGAAAAACATGTATTCCTAGTTACTGGCCTTCAGTTCAGTTCAGTTCAGTTGCTCAGTCGTGTCTGACTCTTTGCGACCCCATGAATAGCAGCATGCCAGGCCTCCCTGTCCATCACGAACTCCCCTCCTTAGGTATTGAATCAGAAATTCTGGGTAGAGAATCTGTATTTTAAACAAGTTCCTGCTAAGATTCTTTTGTACTCCGAAGTTTCAGGACTTCTACATATTTTAGAGTCCAGCCACAGTGTTTCAAATGCTGTGAAGATCCATTCAACAACTTAACCACCAAAACCAATGTTTAAGTTAGAAAAAAGCTCCCAAATCACTGTCCCGATAGATTCTCCTTTCTCCTGACCTTACTCCTGAATTTCAATTGCTACGGCCAGCTCTCATTCAAGTTTTTCCTGGTTCCTGCTCAGCCTTCCTACCTGGTTTCCTGGCTCTGTTTAGTTTCAGGAATGTAAGACCTTAGAATGTCAGAGCTATCATGCATCGAACCTGGATTGGTGATTCATTTCACATATGATAATATACATGTTTCAGTGCCATTCTCCCAAACCAGTGACGCATGATACAGGGTGATCGGGGCTGGTGCATAGGGATGACCCAGAGGGATGGGATGGGGATGGTGGTGGGAGGGGGCTTCAGAATGGGGAACACATGTACACTCATGGCGTATTCATGTCAATGTATGGCAAAACCAATACAATACTGTAAAGTAATTAGCCTCCAAAAAATAAATTAATTAATTAAAAAAAAAGAATGTCAGAGCTAGAAGGGACTCTAAAGATTACCTCTTATAGTACCCATCTTCCATGAATGTTTGGCCTTGGTGAGGTCCCAGTGAATCTACTCTGGAGAGATTCTATTTTGAGGAAAAACCCCTACCTACTCAATCATGCACATTTTACTAATTTGACAAGAAGCCAGAGGCATATCAGTTCATAGGTGCCATCATCTAAAGCAAGCCCTACATGTATTGTTCTCCTGTAACTCTTAAATTTTTTTTAAATTTATTTTATTGCTGAAGGATAATTGTTTTACAGAATTTTGTTGTTTTCTGTCAAACCTCAACATGGATCAGCCATAGGTATACATATATCCCCACCCTTTTGAATCTCCCTCCCATCTCCTTCCCAATCCCACCCCTTTAGGTAGATAAAAGTCCCTGTTTGAGTTTCCTGTGCCATACAGCAAATGCCCCTTGGCTATCTATTTTACATATGTAATAATTTAAGTTTCCATGCTACTCTTCTCATACATCTCACCCTCTCCTCCCCTCTCCCCATGTCCATAAGTCTATTCTCTAGGTCTGTTTCTCCACTGTTGCCCTGTAAATAATCTCTTCAGGACCATTTATCTAGATTCCGTATATGTGCATTGCTGCTGCTGCTGCTAAGTCGATTCAGTCATGTCCGAATCTGTGCGACCACATAGACGGCAGCCCACCTGGCTCCCCAGACCCTGGGATTCTCCAGGCAAGAACACTGGAGTGGGTTGCCATTTCCTTCTCCAATGCATGAAAGTGAACAGTGAAAGTGAAGTCGCCCAGTCTGTCCGACTCTTAGCGACCCCATGGACTGCAGCCTACCAGGCTCCTCCATCCATGGGATTTTCCAGGCAAGAGTACTGGAGTGGGGTGCCATTGCCAATATGATATTTCTCATTCTGTTTCTGATGCACTTCACTCTGTGTAATAGGTTCTAGGTTCATCCATCTCATCAGAACTGACTCAAATGCATTCCTTTTTATGGCTAAGTAATATGCAGTCATGAATTTAAAAGACACTTGCTCCTTGGAAGAAAAGTTATGACCAACCTAGACAGCATATTAAAAAGTAGAGACATTACTTTGCCAACAAAGTTCTGTCTAGTCAAAGCCGTGGTTTATCCAGTAGTCATGTATGGATGTGAGAGTTGAACTATAAAGAAAGCTGAGCACCGAAGAATTGATGCTTTTGAACTGTGGTGTTGGAGAAACCTCTTCAGAGTCCCTTCGACAGCAAGGAGATCCAGCCACTCCATCCTAAATGAAATCAATCCTGAATATTCATTGCAAGGACTGATGCTGAAGAACTGACTCTGGCCACCTGGTGTGAAGAACTGACTCATTGGAAAAGACCCTGTTGCTGGGAAAGATTGAAGGTGGGAGAAGGGGACGACAGAGGATGAGATGGTTGGGTGGCATCACTGACTCAATGGACATGAGTTTGAGCAAGCTCTAGGAGTTGGTGATGGACAGGGAAGCCCGGTGTCCTGTGGTCCATGGGGTCACAAAGAGTAGGACACGACTGAATGACTGAACTGAACTGACTGAATATTCCATTGTGTATGTGTACCACAACTTCTTAATCCGTTCATCTATCAATGGACATCTAGGTTGCTTCCAGCTTCTAGCTCTTGAAAATAGTGCTGCAGTGAACAATGGGATACATGTGTCTTTTTCCATTTTGGTTTCCTCAGGGTATATGCCTAGGAGTGGGATGGCTGGGTCATATGGTGGTTTTATTCCTAGCGTTTTAAGGAATCTCCATACCCTCTTCCATAGTGGCTGTATCAATTTACATGCCCACCAACAGTGCAAGAGCATTCCCTTTTCTCCACGCCCTCTCCAGCATTTATTGTTTGTAGACATTTTGATGATGGCCATTCTGATCAGTGTGAGGTGATATCTCGTTGTGCTTTTGATTTGCATTTCTCTAATAATGAGCGATGTTGAGTATATTTTCATGTCTTTTGTAGCCATCTGTATGTCTTCTTCGGAGAAATGTCTCTTTCGGTCTTTTCCCCATTTTTGGATTGGGTTGTTTGTTCTTCTGGCATTGAGTTGTATGAGCTGCTTGTATAGTTTGGAAATTAATCCTTTGTCAGTTGTTTCATTGGCTATTATTTTCTCCCATTCTGAGGGCTGTCTTTTCACCTTGCCTATAGTTTCCTTTGCTGTGAAAAAGCTTTTAAGTTTAATAAGGTCTCACTTGTTTACTTTTGTTTTTATTTCCGTTACTCTAGGAGGTGGGTCATAGAGGATCTTGCTTTATGTCATCACGTGTTCTGCCTGTTTCCCTCTAAGGGTTTTGTAGTTTCTGGGCTTACATTTAGGTCTTTAATCCATTTTGAGTTTACCTTTGTGTATGGTGTTAGAAAGTGTTCTAATTTCATTCTTTTACATGTAGCTGTCCAGTTTCCCAGCCTCATTTATTGAAGAGGCTCTCTTTGCCCCATTGTGTATTCTTGCCTCCTCTGTCAAAAATAAGGTACCCATAGGTGCATGGGTTTATTTATGGGCTTTCTATCTTGTTCCATTGGTCTAAATTTCTGTTTCTGTGCCAGGACCATGCTGTCTTGATGACTGTATCTTTGTAGTATAATCTGAAGTCAGGAAAGTTGATTCCTCCAGATCCATTCTTCTTTCTCCAGACTGCTTTGGCTATGTGGGGTCTTTCATGTTTCCATATGAATTGTTAAATTTTTTCTTCTAGTTCTGTGAAAAAGACCATTGGTAATTTGATAGGGATCACATGGAATCT